>NC_068990.1:5903857-5911673 GCF_001194135.2 Octopus bimaculoides
ATATATATATATATATATATATATATACACACACATTATAATCAAATAGATAGACATGTAATGAGTACAGCAAATCGAAATTATCACTAGACGTACAAGATAATGAAAAAGTGAAGTGTGAAAGAAAGGATATATAGGAGCGACAAAATAAGCTGATATAAGAAGTTTAGATGATAAGATAAATGTTACACCAACGGTGATGAAATGCGGTATCATCTATCGATCTATATCAGTGTGTCAGTGTGCATGTGTAAGTATATGCGTGTTTGCATGTTTAGATATGTATCTGACGTGTTCTAATAAACAAAAAGGGTCTTAACAAAATTGGAGAAGAATTTAAATAATTCTTTTAGAAGTTAGTCACATAATTCACATTGTATGTGTCTGTCCACTTCAAACCGAAGATGCGATTGATAAAATATGTACCAGTAATATACCCAGTTCAAAATTCAATTCAGCAACCTTTCTTTTGCACAACTTTATCATTTACTCAACTTAAAGTAATCAATAACTTTTATAAAATTTCCATTTCTCTTACTTCCATTTTTTTTCTTTCATTTTACTTTATAAATAGGTTTGTCTTCGTTTCTTTCCCTCGCGATAATTTCTAGTTTATTTATGTATATTTCATTTAAATTTTTCCACATAAGCTACTACATGATACCGTTAGTCTTTGCTGAATATTGTCCAGAATCTTCTGTCTTATGTTTCCTTTATCCCTCAGGTTTAGAATTAAGCAAAGAGATACTGCAGATGCTATTGACATGATCAAGATTCTGGGAATAGCTAGGTGATGCTAAACTATTTGGTATTACTCATCAATTCCAGAATTTTATTTTTTACTTTCTTTTTCTTTTTACTTTCTTTAGGACGGTTTTAGATGGGGTGGCGGCAATGTTCTTTCTTTATTCGATATTATTTTCTTTAAAAGTAATAAAAATAGCATATAAGAAAATAAAGTATTTACTCTTTGTTTTCTTACCATTATGCTATTTTGTATTTAAAAAAAAGAAGACATATATACCAAAATGAAATGGAAAAAAAATCTTCTAAAACAAAAAGAAAAAAGTAATTTTGTTGTAAACTTAAAAAGCAAGACATGCAAACAGTAAGTTTGGTAAAAAAAAAAAAAATTAAACATAAAAACATAAAACAATACAAAGTAAAAAAAATGTGAGCAATTTTATTTATTTTAATCTTAGAAACAGTTTCATGCTATATATTGGTTTAAACTAAAATTGATTCTGTTCACTCGCGTCCTATTTTATTCCTTTTAGCTTTGAGCAATGTTTAGAAGATATTTTCTCTCGTTTTCCCTCTTTCTCTCTCTCTCTTAATCCCTCCCTCGTTTACCCCCTCTCTCTCTCTTTATGTGTGTGTGTGTTTGTGTGTGTGTGTGTGTGTGTGTGTGTGTGTGTGTATCTTTCGATATACACATATATAAATACATACACGTGGATACAAACACATACATCTACCGCACCAAACCACACACCTCAGCACGCAAATAGACAGAGAGAGATAGAAAAAGAGATTTGCCTATACGTGTGTTTGTATACATTTATCTATTCACCTATTGCTTTCTCTTTCTTATGGTGGCCCTTCCTTTTTCTAAACCTTTAATACACACTTTACTGTCTCATCGAAGCTTTTTTTTTCTTTTCTTGATCTTTAAGAAGTTGACAAAGAAATTATCTCATCTTTCTCCCATCTCTCTCTCTCTCTCTCTCTTTCTCTCTCTCTCTCTCTCTCTCTCTCTCTCTCTCTCTCTCTCTCTCTCTCTCTCTCTCTCTCTCTCTCTCTCTCTCTCGCCTTCCATTTCCCTTGTTAAATAGTTCTCTACTTTTCTTTCTCTCGGTATCTCTATCTCCACTGTTTGTACTTTCTGTCTCGTTGTTCAGTAAGATTTTAACTTTAATTTTTAAGTAATGTGGTGGAAAAACATCTTTTTCTCCTTTAATTTATATCCTTCACTTTCTTTCTCTCTTATCTATCTGTCTTTCATTCTTTCTTTCTTTTTTGCTATCTATCTATCTATACTTATTTCTTTCATTATTTTCCGTATTTAAGCAACATAATGACTACCTATATTTCATTCTTTAACTCTTTCTATTTTTCCTATCATTTTCGTATTAGTCTCTTGTCAGCTGTTATTTACTCAGTCGATTTTGCAAAATATATTACAATACCATTTAAATACACAATAAAAAAGAAGTAGATTCGGAAAATTGAAAATTGAAGGCAGTATTAATGAACAAAGTGTAGCTAGCTATTGACTGAAGATTTTGAATTCATCGTAGTCAAATTAAATAGCCATTTAATAGGAGAGTTTAACACGGTAGTATTAGATTGAACGCAACGATCATACGACAACCAACTAGAAGAACGAAACATATCAAAACTATCACACTCTCCGGCAAAAAATCTGAAAATCAGCTATAATAATGTAGCCCACAATGCTATAGAGAAGCATCTTCACTAGATGGGAAAGGTTCATGCTCTTTATGGAACTTTTCTATCATGAATCTGCAGTTACTTTATAACTGTTGACAAGTATGAAAATGCTTTCCTCGGGTGACAACTGGCTTGAATACATGTTTTGTATTTCAAACATACGACCAGTTGTGAGACAAGAAAATGCAAAAGCAGCCCCAGTGTCTCCTTCTATATTTGTGGTTGATAAACTTTACTTAGGCAGCGAAACAAAATCACATTGAAACACTGAAATAGTGATTGTTTGAAATACTGAAGCCGAACATGTCCAGCTTTGTCTTGTGAGAAAATTACGGTTATTGCTGGACGAGTAGTTTTTTGAGAGCATGTCTGAAAATGAAGCATGGAACGCTTTGGTTGCAGTTGTGTCTAATTTCCTGGGAAAGAGGAACTCATCAAATTATGAAGAATTTGTACAGACTCTGCTACCAGTATTTCTACACAGTCAACTGAACTACTTCTCTGAAAATCGTAGTAAAATAAATCATGCGTAAAGAGAAAGATTCCACCAAGAAATTGAGACCATGGAGACTAGGTATCAAGGAAGGTGGAACGCAAATACCATGGCTGACTACCGCTTGTCTCTGCAAAGAAATTGTCGTGATGCAAGTTATTCACGCAAAGCAGCAAATGCTTATTGCTAATTGTCTTAGGTGTCTGTGTACCTGCGAGTGGGTACAGACTCCTCTCGGTCTCCCTTGAACCAGTGGAACAACCAGGAAAGCACAAATGGAGGAAGAGATGGCTGCACTCGAACTTGATTGGTAATCATTTCAAGTGATTAGATTAGAATAATGTGAAATAAACTGCTTTGCTAAAGGATAGAATATGCAGTCTGGCCAAATAAAATCGAACCCATATCTTTATGATAGTGAGATGAAAAACCTGACCGCTAAGCCGCTCACGTTCACAAGAATATAAACGTCTAAACGTCAATTATTTCCATAGTAATGTAACACTTACTACCGTAGTCGTAATCCCCATCGTTATCAGAATTTTTTCTCTGCAACCATTGCCTCCTTTATCTCACTACCATATTCCTCTGAACATCATCATAATTCCTTAAGAACATCGGCAACGCGTAAGGTCATCATCGTCATCTTTCACACGATCACTATCGCCCTCAGCACCAGCATTACTAACATCACTGTTGCGACAATATTTACAAAGCCAACGATATCGACAATGCGCTTACTGCCTTTATTACGTCACACTCACACGATCCGAATCCACATCCAACCTATCGCCATAGCGAGACTACCATCACAACAACAATCAAACCACATTCTGCTGTCTTAAATAAGGAAATAATTCTTTGTCTAATGTAGTCCTGATCACGTATAAAATACCTTTGATCATAAATCTGCTACATCAATGTTGATATGAAGTTAAACAATAACATCCAGAACAATCGCCGTTATCATGCCGACCATATGATAACGAAGTGAATTAAGTGTCTCTACCATGGCTACAGGAATAGGCGTAGCATTGTATGGGAAGTTATAATTCATGGACACCGAGCCGATACAACGATAATCAATACCAACACGACAAGCTGGTGACCAGCTAAAAATAACAGCCAGGTCACTCTCAAATCGTACTCAAGTGTCTTAAATAAAGATGGAAATATTGAGCAAGGTAGTTTCGGACATACACAATATGGGGATGATTACAGGCTCAAGACTCTTGACCGTAGCGCTGGTTGATCGAAGCTGACCTGGGACTAAACACCAACACCATACTGACGCAAATTTTGAACAAGCAAAATACATCAAGTAAAATTCATTGAGGATGATTCCAATTTGTATGATAAGGGATGGTAAGCCGACAAGTCATTGGTGCACAATTTTTGGCTGGTACTCACATCATTTATGCTTACCTTAACCACAATGAGTTCTAATCGACTGAGTTCATCTAGTTCCAGTGTATATAATATATATTGCATAGCATTTCAAAACAGATTTTAGTATAGGCGCAAGGTTTGAAATTTGTTTTATAGGTTAGTCATTTCGATATCTTTATTGGCTGTACTTCATTTTTTCGACCCCGAAAGGATGACTGGCAAAACTGATTTCGACTGGGACCAAATATTTTGGTAGATGAGCATGTGCGGGAGGGATTTAGAAGAAGAAAGGACATTGGCGATTGGATTACAAATGAACTCCTCATGCGCATGTAGAAGACACAATAAAAGAACTCCGTGCAGATGCTCGATCTACTAAAAAAAAGTCACATATCCCTCACATCATACCCTACCGTTTTAGAAAGGAACGGGAGACAGAGGATGAGATAAAGCAGTTTAAAGCATACCTCTAACAAGATGGGATGTCACACCTGGTATAAGTATGGTCATAGGACAGCTCAATCAGGATAGAGATAGCGCTAAGTACAATACTTACACACAGTAATGACATGATTAACTTTGTCAATGATTTGAACATTGCAAAGCGAATGGAAATAAAATGGTGAGAAAACCAAATAAAAGAGAGAGAGAGAGAGAGAGAGAGAGAGAGAGAGAGAGAGAGAGAGAGAGAGAGAGAGAGAGAGAGAGAGAGAGAGAGAGAGAGAGAGAAAGAGAGAGAGAGAAAGAGAGAGAGAGAGAGTAAATCCTAAAATTCGTTTCTTTGAAATCGAAGTGTGGAAATAAATGTTTGATTCTGTTCGTGATATCGTCAATAGTAATTTAAAACAAGTGGGTGTTTTGTAATAATTATAAATCACGTATCGGTGTTAAAACACCTTGATTTGCTTTGTACTACTCGAGTGGTTGCGGTGATGGTAGAGGGGTGTATATTTTTAATCACTGATTAGGTTTAACTGCTCTGCAAAATTGCTTAACACTTCTCCACCTTACCTGCCCTTGTTAGCACTACTACAATATTCAGAGTGATGTGATCGTAACGATGATTGTTACAGGTAGGAGAGATAGATACGGCTGTAGGTATGGTGGTAGTGGTCGTCGTCGTCGTCGTCGTGCTGCTGCTGCTGCTGCTGCTGCTGCTGCTGCTGATGATGATGATGATGATGATGATGATGATGATGATGATGGTGGTGGTGGTGGTGGTGGTGGTGGTGGTGGTGGTATGGTGTTGGTGGTGGTGGTGCTGATGCTGGTGATATCGGTGATGATGATGCGATACTGGTGTTGGTATTGACTATCGCCGTCGTAATGATATGGTTGGTGGGTTTTTTGGTGTTAGTGATGGTGGTTTGTGCTGGTGATGATGGATTATACTGGTGGTGGTGGTGGTGCAGGTCATCGTTGTATCGGGCATTTGAGTCTATTGTAGGTGGAATCAATAAAGCTTTTTGGGAAGTCAGTTATTACGGCAAAAGCGCGATGGTCCTGAGAGGTGAGCTAGAACTTCTTCTAGCACTCGTGGTGCTGGCAGACACATTGTCTTGTTGTTGTTGCTACTACAACTGCTGCTGATGTTGTTGTTGTCATCGTCGTTGTCCTTGTTGTTGTCCTTGTTGTCGTCGTCGTTGTTGTTCTTGTTGTTGAGTCCACAAGTCAACCTCGAGGCAGACCAGACCATACTCTAGAGACTTTCCAGGATTAACTGTCTCGGTTTTTTTTTCTTTTTTACAAACAAACTATATGTAAGACAGCATTATCCAATGTGGCCTTACTTTTCGAGAGCTGCAATTTGAGGAAGGCGTAGCTATTGTTTTCTAGTAGTTCGAGTGACCATTTACAGCTCTTGCTCTTTGACTCGACAGAGATTAGCGTGGTTCTTTTGACAACGAGAACCCTCCTGAACGAACAGACACACGAACAATGGCATTCCAAAAATAATCATACCGTCTTTTTGTATGTATGGGGAATTCATTACTCAAATATCTTTTCCTAATTTAACATAATAGGATTTAACTTGAGGGCGATTTAATTGTTTCGAGTAAACCGAGCAATCACGAAGAGGTTTCCCTTATTGAATTGATAGATACGTTATAAAAGGTGCTGCTGTTCTGATGTGAAATTGTGTGTTGTGAAATTGTGTGTTGAAACAGATATTGTTATATTTAGGGAGGGTCATTGTTTTCTTCTTTTTTTTTTGCCAAATAAACATGCACTATATATTCGTTCTTCACTTCAGATTGGTTATTGTTATTTTATGTCCTTTGTCTTGAAAGCTTTCAGCACACATTCTGTGACCTCTTCAGCCACACTCCATCCCACGTGTCTTGTCCTATTCTGCTTAGTCCATCAGAACAAGAGAAGACACGCGGGATGGAGAGTCGCTGAAGAAGTCACAGTATGTGTGACGAAAGATTTCCAGACAAAGGGTATAAAATCAGAACAATAATAAATTTGAAGTGAAGAACGAAATACGTGTTTATTTGTCAAAAAATGACCATCCCGAAATATAACAATATATATAATCAACTTACGTTTTGCGTTCTATCAAAAATCCATTTAGGTTTTTTTGCTATATCATGGGAATATATATCAAACCCAATTCTTGACAGTCATTATATTATCGATCTTGGAAGTAATAAATGCAAGGTTAATCTACCCAAGATTTCAACACAAGAGTTGCAGGAACCGTCACAAAACACAGAAAAGCATCTTTTTATTTGACGCTCTAGCGATGTGCAAATCCAGTATGTAAACCTATTTTCATACATAAAGCACAAATGCTTATTTATATTTACCTACTCCAGTCAATCGAACTATAAATAATTTAATATATTGTTTCACCTTACCAGTATAAATCGGTTACCCACCCTATTGATATTTTCGAAGAATCTGTGTTATCCATGCGCGACAAGTATGTGAACTGAATCGATGCAATGTATAGCTACTTTCTCGAAGGAAAATGTATTACTTGCACTGGATTGGAAGACATTATGCACGAGCAAATAGGTCTACACCACATTCTCACTCCCATCAGTGCGTTTTTGTATACGTATATGAACACATCAGCAGGGTGTAGTGTTTGTTGTCGACACAAGACATGCTCCCATGCTAAACATACTACTCAGGGATAAAATATAAGCATACAAACTGTAGACTATTTCTATGCATGTTATGACTTCTGCTTGACTTAATTTTTGTGCTCTGTATGCGTGTATAGTCAGATTTGCAAACAAATTACAGCTAGATTAAATTACGATACTAACAGATTTTTTTAGGAATAAGGCAAGCTTACTATCTCGATGCATGTGCCACGCCGGTTAGCTACTATACACGGTAAACAGAATATATGACCCGGCAAACGTTATATATATATATATGTACATATGTGTGAGTTTGTATTTGTGTGTGTGTATGTGTGTGTGTGTGTGTGTGTGTGTGTGTGTTTGTGTGTGTGTGTGTGTG
>NC_068990.1:5911683-5913618 GCF_001194135.2 Octopus bimaculoides
TGTATGTATATATATATATATATATATATATATATACACACACACGCGCGTACATTGCTTAATGCTGGAGGAAAAAGAAAGGAATGGACAATGCATGTTGTAGAGTATATGTTGTTTTACTAAAACTCTCCGTTATAATTTTTTAAAAACTATACACGAACATACACATTCATGCACACCCACGCGCACGGATACACACACAAACACACACATACACATATACATTCCACAAAAGTCACCTGGAGATTTGAAACATTTTAAAATATTTTATTATTTAAAAATATAATTTCCACACTTTTTTAATATTTAAAAATAGTTTTATACAGAGTAAAAATTTAAGCATAAGAAATATAGTCCTATTTAATTATGAAAAATTATATAACATGACAGACCTCCAATTTCGACTTCACAGACTTGTGGTGGACAAAAGATTTCGGAATTTCACGAAATAATTCGTCGGCTAAATTTTGCGTTAGAAGTTCCATAGATGCCTCGTCGCTCCATCTTGTTGAAACCACATCTCAGGTTTGTTCTGCTCGCTGCTGGACGCAAAACAGTCTTGGCCATTACCCGATAACGTTCTCTATTGATTGTAATCGCATTGCCATTTTCATTTTCAAAATAAAAAGTCTAGTGGTTATTTCTGACGTCACACCATATGAGACTGTGTAGTTGAAACGTTGCAGCTTGCGTTGATGAATATTCCTAGGATCCTCTAATCCCCAAATCCGACAATTCTCATTATTAACAAAACCATCTAAATAGAAATAAGCATCGTCACTCATAATTAACTTATTAATAAATTCGTTGTCTTCAACAGCCGCCCTTTGAATCTTGACCGAGTTATTTAAGCATTTTTGATGATCTGCCGGTTTTAAGTTCTGTACTAATTTCAGTTTGTATGGGTACAGATGCAAATCTTATCTAAGTATGCGATGCAATGATGTCCGAGATATCCTCAACCGGTCAGAGCGTCTGCGAATCGATGTTCCTAGATTTTGTTCAACGCTGTCTTGCACACGCTCACGAGTCATCTGTGAAGTGATAGTACGCGGTCTTCCACATCATGGCAAGTCACTCACTGAACCATATTACCTAAAACGCTGAATCAACAGATGAATCATGAAATTAGATGATGGTTTTCTGGCACTGAAGTGTTGACGGTATTCGCTTCGGGTGCAAATGGTGGATTGGTTAAATCAAACATACATTGTTCACTGGTGAAATTTTCCATGGGTAATTTTTTTATGCTAATCTAAGTTCTGAAAAGAGAAAGAAATAAGTATGAAAACTCTGACGTTATGACATTTTGAAATTCTTTGGTAAGTTTTGAGACACCTTGTATACACAAACACAAACATATATCTGTGTGTGTGTGTATGTATGTATGTATGTAGGTAGGTAGGTATATTGTGCACCAGAACGTTAATAAATGGTTTGAAATTTTGAAATTTTCATAATGCATTAATTAAATAAACCTTATATAATCAATATACGAAAATATGATACTATTTCTAGTTTCTTATCAACTTTTGGGGCAACTTGTATATACACATTCATATCTGGATTTATAATGGAATTAACTTATCTTTTAGGCTACAATGGTTTCAGTGTTTGTTTGTTTTTTTTAATCTCCAATCGTATAGGAAATATAAGAAATATTTTGATAAAATATTTCTTTTAAATTCTTCAGTTATATGGTATTTCTTCAACAATTTTTAAAAGCTTTTTTCTTTCTATACCCGACTTCCCTATCTCCCTTAATAATAACCCTCAATCCTGGAGGATAATCTCCCTTAATGATATGTTATTTTCCCCTCAACTCGAAGCAACTGCATCGTTTCTGTTATCTTAGTCATTAGTTTGTGCGTGTGTGTGTGTGTGTGTGTGTGTGTGTGTGTGTGTGTGTGTGTAAAATCACGTGTGTAGGTCCAG
>NC_068990.1:5914274-5920272 GCF_001194135.2 Octopus bimaculoides
CATACAAAATCCCTTGACTAGAAAATGAAGACTAAAATTTGTGAAATTATTGGAACTTACCTGAAATTTGTCTCAGGTCTTCATTTACTGTATACAAGCTAGAGATAGCTTTGGAGAATGCAGCTATTTTCTCTTTATAGTTACTGCTGCTGATGATGCTGCTGCAGTTACTGTTGTTGATGGTTTTTGTTGTTGTTGTTGCTGCTGCTGATGCTGTCGGTGTTATTATAGTTGCTTTACTTCTTCTTCGTCTTATTATTACTATTGTTGTTGTTGTTATCATTATCCTTATCGCTTCTCCTGCTATGAAGTAATAGCTGTTATTTTACACATGATTTTTGTTATATTTTTTGTCTTTGTTTTGTATCGATTTGAGTTCTTAATTTTAATATTTCATTTGTCTTTTCTAATTTTACACTCAGAAATAATATGTGATTGATCCGTAACTATTTTTTTTCCTTACACAATCTTTTTTTTTATTATTATTATTATTTCAGATTAGAAATTTTAAAAATCAGTTTTAATTCAGTAATTATTGAATAATTTAGCTATTTTATTGAATGATCGATTGAATATATGTCAGTTAATTGTATTGATCACACGTAATATATACTTATAAATATTTTATTTATTTCTCGTTTTCATTTTAGATTTCATCAGATTGAAGTTCTTCAGATTATAAATGTTAGTTAATAAATTATATGTGTGTGCGTGTGTGTGTAATTATGTGTATACATGCGTGTGTATGTGTATTTGAGTGTACCTGCATGTAGATAAACAATATTCTTAACTACGAACTTGAACACGTGTACATGAGTGTATATATGTATGTGTACATATATTTGTGCGTGTGCACACATGTGTATATGTGTGCGTGTGTGAATGTATATGTATATGTAGGTTGTTAGGTATCATATTCAGCCTACACTATTTCTAGCACAGTGTACGGCAAAATATTCACCCCACCACCAGTTAACAGTAGATCTTATTGGACAATCGACTGAAATGAACAGCTATTCCGCCCATTCTTTTTAACGAGGATAGACGCACACATACATACATTATAGAGTCATCTGTTGACTATATATATATTGATAGTAACATTCGGAAACGATAGATAGATAGATAGATAGATAGATAGATAGATAGATAGATAGATAGATAGATAGATAGATAGATAGATATGTTATCAGTAAGTTTTATAAATATTTCTTATAGCTTCTTTTTCTTTACAAGAGAAATTGTGTAGACGCAGCATAAACAAGTCACTTAGAAATTCATTTTGCAGTCAAAAGTTCTGACTGGCATCTTGGACAAATTTCATTTTCGAGAGCTACATGTGGTCCCATATTTTGCGAGTGAAATGGGGTAAAAGTTGGATGTACTTGTAATTCAAAAAGTACACCCTTGTTATACAGTATTTCGCAGTTGATTCTGCCTGAAAATTACATTCAGGGTGCATGAGTCTGTATATTCTTGAGCATAGTAACTTCGGTATAATATTTACTGAGTATTTGGTAGGTTAAACTGCATTACGAGCTTTGACTTATAAGGAACATAACTTTGAATATATATTGCTCTCTACAAGGCTTTACATGACCTATGTCTGAGATGTTATTTCTCATTCGGTCTGTGATTGGCACATTTTACTTCAACTTACTGTTTAGACTAGTGGTTCCCAAACTTCTACTCACGGCGCACCTTACAAGAAGTCAAAATATTTTGGCGCATTTTGTACATAAATTCTAAAATTTATTCAAAAGGGCTTTTATAAATATTAGCATAACATAAACTATAAAGTAATATATAGATAATTAAAAATACAGAGAAATTGCGTGTACTTACAAAGTTATCAATGAGAAACATGTTTTTTGAAACGTTTTCAATATTGGGACGTATTAGAAAAAGACAAACCCTCAATTCTTCTTCGTTTTTTGGATTTGATGTTATTGAGGGCTGAAAACCCCAACTCACATAACTCGGCCAGAGAGTAAAAGCTCAATTTCGGCCATTATCAATAATATTGCTTCTAATCTGGAGGCACCGGCAAGAAACTTGCCGGGAATGGGACCAAAACATAACAAGACGAGACCGTTAGTGAACGGTCGAGGGACAAAACAATAAACAGAAGATTTAGAGAGATAGATAGATAGATAGATAGATAGATAGATAGATAGATAGATAGATAGATAGATAGATAGATAGATAGATAGATAGATAGATATGTGAATTTGCTAAATAAATAATTTTTCTTCTGAAATCATACTGTATTAGCTTTTACAATTATAAATATATATATATGTATATTATCGTATAATTGTGGTATATATTAGAAATTAATGGCCAATTTCCCATTGTTAAGTGCTGAGATTTTTAAAAATAATATCTTTGAATATATTATATTTAGGATTAACTTAAGCGTTTAAATTTGAAGATTTAGCTTCAAATTTTTATTTATTCAATACTGAACGCTTTCTTAAGAATGCTTGAACAAACTATAAATATCGGAAAATTTTCCAAGATTCAACTTAAAGGGTTCAGAACATTTAAATACCTGTCTTAGTATTTAATATAAGAGTTTTTCTATTTCTATTTATTATAATTTTCATTTTATTTCCCCCTATCTAAATTCAATCATCTTTCTGTATATTTTATATCTTTGCTATATAATTTAACTTTATTTTACTGTTTATATACAACGATATTATCTATAAAAAATAAAATCAGGATAAAATGCAAAAATAATGTAACTGGGCAAATAACAATTATGTTATCTTAAAACATCATTCGCGTCTCTTAAATGTACAAACTGTTTTTCACTTTATTATCAGGAAGAATCATAAATCAACTTTATCATTGACGTATGTTTATTTTCAATTTAAGATGGAAAACTAAACTCTAAAAAGCTAATGATATTTAAGACGATACAGCTGATGTTAAAATATTGTAAATTCCTTCAAAGCTCGAAGGGATTTTAAGAGCAGGCGTTTGGTTTTATTTTCTAGATTTTGAGGAAATAAAAGAAATGAAAATCTCCCTTGAATACAACACGAGCCAATTTATATTGCACAATACGAATTATTAGATTAATAGTGTCATGCAGAATTAATTGAATTTTTCAATATACGACAACTGGGTGCCGGATTTGGTAATACTTAGAAAGGTCTAAAACACAATTTGGAAGCTACTCCTTATTCTTAGTTTCATGACAGATCCACCATCTTGGATAGCACAATCGATTAACTGAGATTGAGAAGTTTTCACCTCGCCCGCCATGATCAGATTAAAGTTTCAGGTGTATGTTATATCTCACGTGATTAAATATCTCACGTGATTAAGTATGTTAGAACTCGAACTAACTATATATGGTATTTTCTTGGTCTCGGTCTTTCCTTGTGCAAGTCTCAGTCGTTTCTTGGTTATGTATTTGTCTTTTTTAGGTCTGATATTTGTTCTTTCTTACTCTATATCTTTTCTTTATCTCGTTTCGGCCTTTTCTTAATCTGTTCGAGGTCTTCCTTGGTCTTACCCCAACCTTTGTTAATTTAGTTTTTGTTGTTTCTTAGTCTAGTCTCGGTTGTTTCTTGTTCTCGTCGCGGCCGCTTCTTGGTCTAGTCTCAGTCTATCTTAGTGTAGTCTCGATTTTATTTCGGTTTCGATCTCGATCTTTTCTTGCTTATGCCTCCGTCTTTTTTTGGTCTGCTCTCTGTTGTCTTGGTCTGTTCCTCGTGTAGCTATAGTCTCGGACGTTTTTTGTCTTAACTCGGTTTTTTTCTAGAGCTAACCGTAATGTGTGTTTCAGTCTCGTTTCGGTCTTTTCTTGATCTTTCTGTCTTTTTTCACCTGTTCTTAGTATTTCTTCGATGTCCATCTTTCACTGATCAGGTTTTGGTGTTTTTTTTACTCTGGTTTTGATCATTTTTCGGTCATGGTGTTTTCTTGATCTGGTCTAACTCTTTTCCTGGTCTACTCTAGGTCTTTATTGTTGTCAGTCTTTTCTCTGTCTAGTGTCTGCCTCAGTCTTTTCTTGATTTCATCTCAATCTTTCGCTATTTGGTCTCAATGAATTTTCGGTCTCTGTCTTTTCTTCTCATGGTGGTTTTCGTTGTGTCATCTCAGCCTTTTCTCCGTACGGCATTAGCTTCAGTCTCTTCGTCTGGTTTCTGTCTTCGTCTTTTCTTCCTTTTGAACATCTTTAGACTTGTCTTTCGTTTCGGTATTTTCTTGCTCTCATCTCGGTTTCTTATTGGTGTGATCTTAGTCTTTCCAGAACCGTTTATTGGGTCTCCTCTTTCTCTGAGTGAGGTGAATGAAACATTATTACACGGGCTGATATTAATTAAGCATAATTTTGGCGAGTGTATAACAATAGTTACATTTCAATTTATTGAACTTCCCCTCGGTGAAGCATAGGCGTTTCTATTTTGGCAAACTCGTGAAAATAAAATATTATTCTGAAATAAATTTCATACTAAAGCCTATATATTAAATTAACACAAATTTAATGAGTCGGAAACATTTACATTTTATATTAAATTATTTACTAATCAATATTTATAATATCATTGCTAGACACAGCTTACCTTACATAAACAGACATACAAAATACACAATAACACGCAATATAATTATACATATATGTATGTATACATATATGTATGTATACATATATGGCGGGGGGTTGTGGTGTGTGTGTTTGGTGGCTGGCTCTGTTGGAAAGAGGCTGCGATTATGGAAATAATTTTTCTTTAAAAATAATGTTATTTACATCAAAGAAGTAATTACCATTAACTTACTAATCGTTATCATTGCATAAAGACGAAGATAACTAATCGTTATCATTACATAAGCCTTCCATTATTTTGCTTTGTTCCACTATTTTCAGGATTCATATCAGACAATTTAGTATTCCACTCCTCCAGGCTCGATAAAACTAAGCCAGCCGTTTACATCAATATGATGTAAATGTCTCTAAATAGCCCCTTGCTCTTTTAGTGTCCGGTGCATGACTTTAGTTCCAGAACATTAAACACATGAAAGATTTATCTTGTTAAATAGAGTACTGCTTTATTACAGGCAACATTCTCGCATAACCTAGTAAATATTGTTAACAAGTTAACAACAAATTAAATTAGAGGGTTTATAAACAAAATGGAATGCTGGTAGAGGATTTCAACACGATAATTCGTCTTTGTATGGAGTAACATAAGTTCACTGTAGACCTCTGCATTTGCTATTCCTCTTCTAGAAATGTGTGTGACCCTGTCGTGTATATGTACCTGTGATTTAAAAGATGCTGCTGCGGCACTGATTTTGCGTGAGTAACACGTTCAGGTTGCACGTATATTAAATGTGTATGAATCTCCGTGTGTATACATACATATATGTGTGTGTATATATATATATGTGTGTGTGTGTGTGTGTGTGTGTGTGTGTGTGTATGTGTGTGTGTGTGTGTGTGTGTAAACCATAAAATGTCAGGAAGTATCAGAGGTGATTATATTTATTTAACCATTTCACATTCTTAGGATTACGGCCGTTTCGCAGCTTTCATCGGGTGATTATAATTTCAGAGTATAATTAATTATGTTTACATCATTGCATTACAGTTGTATATTCACATACCAGAGCAAATAAAGAAAACTAGTTCATCAGTTTACCAGAAAATCATGATTAGACCAACGGTTCAACTCTTGCTGAAACGGTTGTAATCTTAAAGATGTCAAGTGGTTAAATAAGTATATTCACCTCTCATACCCCCAGACTCTTTTATGGTTTATATACAACTCATGAAGTAATTTCATTGATCGAATCTCCTGGATTTCAGGTCCATGAAGCTCTGCATTATACGCCTATCTATGAGATCTGTTAGCCGAGTCCGTTAGAGGAACTTTCTGTGGAAGCCACTCGATTCTATGAACACATATATTAGACTGAAAACACACACACACACACACACACACACACACACACACACACACACACACACACACACACA
>NC_068990.1:5921040-5922033 GCF_001194135.2 Octopus bimaculoides
ATATATATATATATATATATATATATATATATAAAGTTTAAACTTTTTCTTGGTTCTCTAAAGACTCTTCCTTCTGTTCTAACCTGATCAATTGTCTCGCAGGAGTTGAAATATTTTGGAAAGGAGGGAAATGGCCGATTACATAATACATTTGACTAACAGTTCGTAACTTCTACATAGTTATATCGCCCTCAGCTTACTCCTGATCAAATGCGTTTGAGCCGTTACTAATCACGGACCTAACAAACTAAGAGTATATTATTCGAACTGTTCTCCTTTTTCCAATCTTTGTATCACGAAATTTTAGTGTCCCGGGATTTTATTGTCGCGAGATCATAGTGTGTTGCGAGAGTTAGTATCTCAAGATTATTGCGCGTTACGAGATTTTAGCGTGTCACGAGACTTTAGTGATTTTCGTTAGTAGGAAAATTTTAGAGGGTTCTTCTGAGACCTTAATGTATCACGATATTTTAGTGTGTTCCGGTATCATATTCCTGTATGATAAATTATATTGATGTGTCGTAAAATGTTTTGAGGTCAAAATAATATATTTCTGATTAAAATTGAACATCGATTTCCTACTTTAACTGATATTGCTTACCGTTATATACGTTAAATGGAACGTGTCGAGTAGAATGTTCTATCGAATAAATTACATTAAGTAGAATGCATTGGACAGAATACATTACTCTGCATACATGCTAGATGATGATTTTTTTTTTTTTTTTAAATAATATAATTGTGGCAAATTATGTTATTTTTGAGATCCAAAAATATTCTTTTCTACTCTAGGCACAAGGACCGAAATTTTCGAGGATGGAGCCAGTCGATCAGATCAACCCCAGTACCCAACTGGTACTTAATTTATAGACCCCGAAAGGATGAAAGGCAAAGTCGACCTCGGCGGAAATTGAACTCAGAACGTAAAGACAGACGAAATATCGCTAAGCATTTCCTCTGGCGTGCTAACGTTCCTGTTATCTCGCCGCCTTG
>NC_068990.1:5922246-5927790 GCF_001194135.2 Octopus bimaculoides
TATATATATATATATATATATATATATATATATATATGTGTGTGTGTGTGTGTGTGTGTGTGTGTGTGTATATTTGTATGTATATATGTATATATGACTAAACTTTGTCCTGTTTATAATTATACCATATGTTACATATTTATTATATCATACCTTGATTCTGTGTGTACTAAGATACCCATTAAGAGGCTGCTGATATTTATAGAGTGTTAAACACTTTCGGTATGCAAATTAGGGACTCCTTCATAGAGTAACTGCTGCATTTGTTGAGTATATAAACATTTTGACAGCATGTTTATCTGGAGATTGCCAGAGTGATGTGGTCGCCACTGTTGAGAATCCAGTAAATTTCGAAAATCGATTAAGGTTGTTCATCGGGGCTTTTCTTCAGTCTGCAAAGAAATGGACAAAATTTGCCCTGTTTATAATTGAACCATCTGTTATATATATTATAGTTTGCACGTTCAGCCTGAGAAGAGTGTCATTGTCTCTCTAAATTTTAAATGCCATGTAAAACTGCGACTTTCGTTTCGTCTCCATATCATAAATATGGGCTACAATATACGTATTGTAAATTTAGCAATGCGTCGAAATGTGCACGAGATGATACGTAATAATCACAGCTTTATTGTGGCCAATTAGCATTTAATATTTGGTGATCCATTTGTCTCTTTTTATTGCATATTTTGAATCTATATTCTAAAATGCATGACAATTCACCTATCTGACAATCGCTATTTCAAAGTAAAAAGATTGCCGGCCAGACAATAATTAATTTTTCATAGAAACAGAGCATGTATGTTGGAAGTGGGGCGACTTTAGTTGAAATTTATAAAGTCTAAAACAACTCTAAGCATGAGGAACACGTTAAACCAAAACGACTTTGCATTTAGAGAAGAGAGCAGTTTTAAATGAATCTTTATACAGATAGCAATCTCTTTTCACAAGATGTATTAATGAAAATACTTCTGTAATTTAAGCAATTTATGAAGTGTGTGCGAATTATTGCACAAAAACAGTCATTCCAATCATGACTATTCTGTCTTTTGGTCGAGTACAGTATACCCAGGACCACATTATCCAGTGTGCTTTGGTTTTCTAAGATGGTAGCGTGTGATTGAAAATTAGCTGCTGTTTCTATTAGATCAAGTGTAGAGGCAGATGTTGCGTCATATGTGGTAGATTCTAAAACAAATGACTCAATGCGTTAATCAGGAAAGAAACGAGAACCATCACATAGATTCTGATAGCTTAATAGCGTGTCATTGTCTTATTCATCAGTAAATTTTATGTTCACATTTTCTGAGAATGAATAATGTGATGAAAGTGCTAACATGTATAAACTTCATAAATGAAATAAGAGATTGAACAACAAAGACTTCAAAAATATTTTGAAGAACCTTGAAATGGAATATGGTGATTTATTAGAACCATTAGGAGGTTCGCTGACTCATCGAAGAGTGCCCAATCAATCGCTTCTGTGAGCTGAAAGATGAAAGATGAAACTTTTCATGACATTAAAGGCATTCCCCATTATGTAACTAGAAGACCAAAAATGTTATTTGATAACTTTGATCGATATCACTTGCCATTTAAATGATCTAAGTTTGAAATTACAAGGCCGATGCAACGTATTACATTTTTTCTTGCCAACATCAAGAGCCTTGAATCAATGCTGCAATTGCTCATAACAAAACCGAAAACACGCTCGTGATACATTTTCCAACAACGAAAGAAAGGACAAAAAAAATGAGATGGCTAGAATGTTTCAGACTAATTTAATCTTTCAGATCGATTCTGAAACGGGTTTCGAGATTTAAAAAATACTGGGCTGGGACAAGAAATATAAGTGATTTCTTTGACGTGATGAGGCAAGACCAGGCTCTTCATTTGGATTGACAGTTGATTTCTTTAACATCACATAATATACCTGTATCTAACTTTCCTACATATTTTGAAATAATACTATGTAGATATTGAACAATACCAACTTTTATGGAATCACGAATTGAAAATTGCATCAATATTTCCTAATACACAAGTGTTAATAGATTTCGTTAGTATTTAACTCAGCCACAAACCACCGATAAAATCACGATTAACTATCATTAATGTCAATGAATTTCAACCACAATCAATATAGCAGTCTGCCGCCATCGAAATAACACTCACTACCAACTTTCAATATAAGTAACCATTAACTACATAGAAACTGATTCTCAAAAAAGCAATCAACCATCTTAACAAAGACCAACTATCATTAAAATTACGACCAGCCGTTAAACTAACGAGCAATTACCATCAAAATAACAACCAACGATCTTCAAAATAAAGATTAACAAGCATAAAAATAGCAACCAACCATTAAAATAACAGCACACATCATCAAAATAATGACAAACTATCTAATAATGATCTTCCAATATCAAAATAACAATCAACTACGATCAAAATAAGGATCAACCATTATTGAAATAAGAATCAACCATAGAAATATTAAGCCGTTATCACAATTATAACTAGCCAGTATCCAAATTACAATTAACCATTATTAAAATCACCACAACCCATCACAATAACGACCAGCCATCAAAAATAATTACCTATCATCATCAACAAAACGTCGAATGATAATCAAAATAACGAGTAACCATTATCTAAATAACGAGCAAAGCCCACCATTAAAAAAAACAGTGATCAAATAGCATTAAAATAATGAGAGAAAACAAAACACCATTAAAATAGCGATTGATCCGCATCAAAACGACGACAGATCTCCAACAACATAAATTCCAGTCATCATCAAAATAAGGTCTACCAACAAAATACCGACAAACCCTTATCCAATAACAACAAAGCTTCAAGCTAATCCATCATCAAGATAACGATCCTCAAAATAATGGACCACTATCAAAAATATCAGCCAACCACCGTCAAAATAACCAGTAACCATCAATTTAACGATCACTACCAGCCATCATCACCGAACAAAACTTTATTTTATGGCAAGATAGTTTCTCTTAGTTGCGTAACATCTACTTTTTATTCAATAGGACTGATATTCTGATCCCTCGTCTTAATCTTAAAATTATTCTCATTTTTATTTTCTTGATTACTTTTTTTCTTCTTATTCTTATTTCTATTATTCAATTCCTGCTTCCTTTCATATACTTATTTTCATGACTCATTTATTCGTGTTTCTTAGTCTTATTTTTATTATCATGATTTATTTTTTATTGTTTGGTTTTTGTTTCCTTTTTTTATTCTTATTCCCATTCTTATTCTTATTATTCACCATTTCCCTATTTTGTTTCTCACAAATTCTTATTCCTAATGGTTTTATTTATCCATTCTCTTTTGTAATCCCTTTCTTGGTTTTTATATTTTTACACTTACAGTTAATGAAGTATATATTTGCATCATCGTCATCATCATCATCATATGATCATCCCATCGGTACCACCTCTACCAACATCATCATCATCACCACCACTACTACTACCCTTATCATCATCATCATAATGATGATCATCAACAATATCATCATCATCATCATCATCATCATCATCATCATCATCATCATCATCATCATCATCATCATCATTATTAACGTTCTCTTCTGATTCGGATTTAACGCTCGTTTTATTTTATCTTATATTATTCTTCCTGTGCCAATTTTTAATCATATTTTTTACTCTTTTTCTTATTTTTTTATCATTGTCCTTTATTTATTCCGCTTCCAGTATTCTTTCTTTTCTGTTTTTTTTCTATTTTATCTTTTTTTTTTCGATTTTCCTTTTCTTATTTCCTTCTTTATACCACTTTCTCTTTTATTGTGTAATGTGTTATTATCACACATCATCTCATATGATTCTATTTTTGTCGTATCTTTTCTTTTTCTGTTCTTTTTCTGTTTTTGCTGCATTGACAATTTTTCCTTCTTCCCCATCACAATCCCTACCTTGATGCAACAGTTCCATCAAAACCTTCTATGCTATCATCTCCATCACTTCTGCGAAAATGCTATCAATATCGCCACCATCACTGCCACTATTAGCTCTGTTATCACCACTTCTATCATCACCACTTCTATCACAACAGCTGCTATCTTCCCTGCCATCAGTATTACCATCATACCATCATTGTTAACATCGCTTCCATTATTCCCCTCATCAGATGATCACTTGTATCATTAGCCATCATACCCACTAATAACAACACAACCATTACTGATCCTACAAGAGCATTCCTGTCAGCAGGAATATCTTTTATGAGTAACAAAGATGCACAGATGTCAGATCATTACGGCCGTTTCAAGCGACTCGTTTAATCGATTAATGAATGAAAACATTGCAAAGAAACCGTTTTCGTCAGGTGACTGCATAGACTCTAAATGCAAAGGACAAACCAACTGCTTTAACACATTTGCATCACCAATGGAGCTCAAAATATTTACATTGATACTGCTGCTATATATATATATATATATATATATATATATATATATATATATATATATATATATATATATATATATATACTTTTTTTTGGTGGGGGCAGTTGGGTCGTGTTATCTGCACACACTGCAAGGATATCAAGTGAAAACACTTCTGCAGAGAGGTTGATATTCACCTGACATTGTTTGGGTGTGCAGAGTAAATCGACCTAATAAGGTGCCTCAATTTAAGTACCTAATTCAACTGAATCTTGATTATATATATATATTATACGACACAAACACACAGACACACACATTACTGATAATACACTAGTCCTTTCTTTAATATTCTTTTCATGTAACGAATTCAGTTATTTATATTCTCCTGTGTACAATAGTCTTTGTGGCTGAGACGCTTATAAATGTCGTACATATTTCTTTATTTCTTTTGACTGGAAGAACAAAAGGATATTTTAACGGGGATCGTGAATAGTCGCAGAAATAGTTCGCTATATTATTTATATTTGTATGAGCTAATGGGTAAAATTTTCTCTGCGTGCTCGTCCTTATAAAAATAGTGTCTTCATCTATTTGACAACTTAGTAGGGGCGTTTGGTCCAAAGAAGGTCTTGATTAAGAGAAAATTTCTTAAGCCTTCTTCGTATAGTCTGTGGGATCTAGTATTGTCAAGCCATTCAAAGAAGGATTTAGGATTTGTTTAATCTCCTATAGAATATAATTTCATGAAACAGAAAGGAAAAATCTTGATATGTTACAGTATATAAAAGATAGGTAGATATCCATATATACATACATATATATGTGGATAATATGTGTGTGCATACATATTTATGCATACATACATACATACATACATACATACATACATACATACATACACGAGATGACAGCGCTAAGCAATGACGTATATAAATACAAACTTGTTATCAGTTCAAACATGCTGAGGGCAATCAGTGAGAAATTTTCTTCATGACAAAATACAGTGAATGGGTTTCTTACAGGTTCGAATATGCCTCAAGCCTATTTATACTGGTGTGTATGCATGTATATATATATATATATATATATATATATATATATATGTG
>NC_068990.1:5928035-5937010 GCF_001194135.2 Octopus bimaculoides
ATATATATTCTGTACGGCTTCCTTACTCTTTCTTTTAGCCCCTTCACACTTCCTTCGTTCTTTGCACTTTTCTTTTTCTCGCTCCCCCTCTTGGCCATCCCTTCATTCTCATCACTTTCCCTTCTCTTTTATCTCCCTTGTACCTTACTCTATGTCCCTTTTCTTTCTTTTTCTCTCTTTTTCGTCCCTCCTTAATTCTTCAATCTCCCTGCCCCACCTCTCTCCTCTCCTTCCACGTGACCGATGTTCCGCCAAGCCTGACCTTTCTTTCTTGGTCCGACTACCATCTCTGTAGCACCTCTTATATTCCTTCCCATGACTTTCATCCTCTATGTTCCTCCCATAAGGCTTCACTCCACACACGCCAGATTCATTTAATTCTTCCTCAGTCGAAAGACATCTGCTGTTAATGTCTTCTTGTCTGTATTTGTAATTGTGTACCATTTCTCCGGTTTTTTCGTGTGTTTATTCGTATACATTCGCTTACTTTCTTCCAAAGAATCTAGTGCTCTTAGCTCAGCTTTTCTTGAGGCCGGCCAGATTAGAGAAATCTCGAGAGTAACCGGCTGAAACTGCAAAGACGATCTGGAACTCGACTGACGATAGAAAGCACCGAATGACCCGTCCTTCTTTGTATCGTGTAACTGTCCGGATATTTCGTTGTCACCTGTTACGTTTTTGTTCCATTTTTTGTTGTTTTACACACATACATACACACGCACACATACACACACATACACACATACACACGTATATATATCAGTATATCACATTTGAATCGTAGACATCAGTTAATGTTTCTCCTAAGTTAATATTTTAGTTTTATCTATGACGATTGTTTCCTGGTGTTCACGTCACTACAATTTATGTTTCTATGTTCACGGAGATGTCAAGCTTCTCTATGCTGACTCACAAAGTTTTCATCAGTTGAGCCTACTGCTGCACAAAACAGCAATGTATTTTCTGCTATGTGACACCTATTGAGAGTTAATTGAACTGGGTCATTGATTGGTAAGTATATCGACCAGATGCCACATCACATTTCTTCTGACAGAATACAAACTTCTGGTCCGTAGCTTGGTAGCCCGACAAAATGTTAGCGTTCCACAGTTAGTGCGATAGTTCAGTAACACAGTGAAACACCATTTATCAATTTCGATGATTACTCATAAACCTTAATTCCAGATGATTTTCATCTCAGTTATATTACCTTACAGTAACATCAACGTGAATGTGTCTGAAATATATTTTATGAGGACTGAACGGGTGACTTACAAAGAACTTTCCAATATCTGTGAACTGTGTTTGGGCAGAAAATGTTACGTATTGTGTTAGATCATTTGAATTTAGAGTCGATTTTTGCACTTTCTGAATTCTTCTGCCTTTCATCAAGGATTCTACAAAGTAATGACTAGTAATGTACCAAGTTGTGATGGTGAAACTCTACGCTCAGCTTGTCAAATTTTTACCACATTAATAATGTTCTTATTGGAGTATCCCTTAAATGTATACATATATTTTAGCTTTAAAAGATGATTATAGATAAGCTTTTTGTAGCATGATATTGCAGGTAATTTTTTTACGTTCATCATATATCTGCTAAATTCCTGTTATATGTTATTAGTGATAACGCATGTCATAGGTCTGTCACATTTGTGAAAGAGTATAATCAATAATATACCTCTCAACAATAATTCGTTTTGGAAACCAACGAAGCACCCTTCGTTGATTGATAGAAATAACAGTCAAATTTCCCTCAAATTACACCCTTACCATCTTAATAAAGACACACTTGATAATGTAGTTTAGTATACATAAGGCATGAAAAATGGAATGGCCACTGTTAGAACGTCTTGAATCATATTTTTTGTATGTCAAAGCTTGCCTGTGGCTAAGCAGCAATAACAAATTGGATTTGCATCAAACCTAGAAAAATCAATAATTTTATCCATAAACCTATTTCATGTGCAGTTTTTGGTATCCTTGTAGTAAAATCTTCTGTAGCGTTTGTTTGCACAAGTATGTTGATATTGAGTTAAAAGATAAACTCAGTCTCTTTTGTTTCTATAATAAAAAAAATATGCTGCTTTGTAAACCTAACATAATACACTTCCAATATCTTATGTAACTAAACACTTTCAATATTCTCAAATTGATCCCTTTTCTATTTAGATTAGTAAAAAAAAAACACACTAGCTTACTGCAGATTATAACCGATCCATCGTCATCGTGGCTATCATCATCGTCGATGTTATCATCATCACAATCATCTGACTCATTCTCATAATTGCCACCACTACCATAACAATCATCATTATCCTTTTCACGTGGAAGAACTATAGCGATATGTACTTTATTTTCAAATAAAAACATTTTTTGAGATTCAAGCTTCTGCTGTTTGCATTATAATCTTTTTGTTTCTACTTAAATCATTTTAGTATTTTTTATTCTTAAAATATAATCTCCATATAGACGAAAAGCAGCCATAATGGTATACCAAGTTTACAGTCAAGTTATCAATAACGTTAGATATTAGAATCTTGAATAATTTATTACGTTCGTTTCTTCTGAGTTTGAAAAATATTGGATTTCTTCCAATATATTATTTTATGGGTTGTTTTCGTTGTTTTTCTTCTTTATTGTTTGTTTTCTTCTTGTTCTATAACTCTGTTGGGGATTTTTTTCTTGCAAGTAATATAAAAACAAATCCAAGAAAAGAAAAAGAATCATCCTAAGAATTTCGAATCTATATTTCAGATACTTATGCTGCCTATATAAGCAGATTATTTTTTAAATGTATTTGAAGCTGTAACAGCCTTTAAGTAATCTGTAGTTCCTAGCAGTAATAATTCATGCATAAAATATTGGAATATTACATTCCAATTAAAATAATGAATATTTTAAATAAATATTTTAGCATATTTACAAAACACTCAGCTTCATTTGATTTAATTTTATTAAAAGACATTGTCTGAGATTCTTTAGAAGAGCTTTTAATTTTTTTTTTTTTTTCAAAGTTTGAAGAGAGCCTTAACAGGCAAAAATAAATTGATGAACTATAGAGATGTAATAGATGTATTAACTAGCCTAGTAAAGATTAGTATTGTACAAATGTATACTGGAACGCCGTCTGTTATGACAACGAGGGTTCCAGTTAATCCGATCCACGGAATGGCTTGCTCATGAAATTAACGTGCAAGTGGCTGAGTACTCCACAGACATGCGTACTCTTCACGTAGTTTTAAGGGCGATTCAGCATGACGCGGGATGTGACAAGGCTGGCCCTTTGAATTACAGGTACCACTCGTTTTTGCCAGCTGAATGAAATAAAGTATCCTGCTCAAAGACGCTACGTGCTACTTGAAATCGAATTCGCAACCTTACGATCGTGCACCGAACATCCTAACCACGAAACCACGCACCTTCACTTGTATAAATGTATAGCTGTATTAATTGGCTTAGTAAACAGATATATCTTGTGAATTGAAAGATAACCACGGTCAAGGCAGTTGTGCATTAAATATACGATATAAGGAAGGCTCGACTTGCCAAAAACAGTATCTAAATCTTCTCGAAACCGCATTCCAACGCCTTAAAAAGCACGTATAATAATTTAGGTTTGGGTACTTGGATACTTATCTAAAATTAAGATGTCATGGCTGGAATGCTTTTTACCACAAGTCTGCTCATTAAGAGCCCTCTTGGAGCTATACGACAACTATGTAGGAAATTTCTCCTCTCGCCTTATACCTATCTTCTGATAAAGAAATACAAAAGGTAAGCGTAGCTTATTTTTCAGCAACGACTTCATCCTTGTTGAGTTACCTCGTATTTTTGCAGAGTTGAATATATAACACCTCATGGGAAATTGATTTATGATAGATTAGCGCCTATCTAGGGAAGTGTTTATTTCTCACCTGGTTATTATGACAGAAATTGAAGCTAAACACCAAAACCGTGAGATGCTGTGACTCCTACTAAAAGGATTAACTATTTAACAAATTGTTAAGAGCTTATGCAGTGATTGATAGAGCATCATTAGTGCGTGGATCGTGAATGAATAAATAAATAATAGATATAGCGAATCATACCTAGACGCATACTTGTTTATATTTTAATAAATCATCGTCCATTACTCACAATTTGTATCCTGAGGAGATTTAAGTGGTTTGTGATGAATCGTGAAATAAAAATTAAACAGATCGGTCGGATTCTCATCCCAAGCTGCTGAAAAGGCTTTAATGGGGTTTTAATTTTGCAACAACACTGGATACCTACCAATGATGATCCTTATATTTATGAGTTCATACAGTGGTTTACTAAAATATGGAGCATCGGTGGTTTATTTACTATCACCTGTGTTAGATTTTGTTTCCACAATCAAAAGAGGCTTAATCGCAACTAGTCCACGTAATCAGTCTTGATACAGGGGTCAAGTATTATCGGTTGTAGCTATTTTGCTTATGCATTAAGGCCTGTTCAGCAACTGGGATGTGTATTCAATCGATCTGTTTAAGGAATTTTAGTTGGTTTTAATTTAGAAGAAGGCTGAAAATATTTCAGTTCCTTCAAACAACTTTGTAGCTTTATACAGCTATGTTCCGTCATATATTGTTTCAGTTCAATTGTGTACGTTAGCATATTTTGGTAAGTGAAGGACTCCATAAGACAATTAAGTACATTGAACGAAAACAAAGTCTTCAGTAGGACTCCAACAACCAAACCTTTGTAAGACTTATTGTTACCATTTGTTTCATATAAGGTTTCTTTTCAATATCCAATTTTGATTTGATTATATTTTTGTTACCTTAATCTTTCATTAATTTCATTTTTTGCTATCTTCTGAAACTTTCTGAGCAATATTAGAATATTTCACAGACTAATCGGATAGTTCAAATGAAATGAAATTAAATTTAAATTTTTATTTTAATATAATTAATTTGACTTCTAATAAAATTTTCACATTTGTGCAAAGGGATTTTTTCGGTCATTTTTAATGCATATTGCTTTGTGAGTTGTGCATAATTAGGTATCTATTTTTACCATTCATTTTCAAAAAATTTGCATTGACATTAAAATTGTAAATGAATTGCTTTTATAATTAAATTCTGTACACTTCATTTGATCTCTCGTTTTTAGGACACATATTCCATCGATTTATATTTTTTATATATTTCAAGATAGCAGAGAGGTATTAATAGTAGAATATTATAGCAAATGTATAGCAGAATTAATTTACATTCCGAATTCAAGATTTCTCCTATTAACATATCTTTTGTGTCTCCTGGATCTAATAAAATAAGTTCCAGCAATGTATTGTTAGATTCATTATATTATATCATCACACTACAATTATGTGTTGTATATAAAAGTTAGAAACCATAATCACTACTATGAATTATGGGCTGGGTTTGTCGAAAGAATAGCTCAACAAACTGAAAAGCTTGAAATAGTTTGTTTTGTATTTCCATATTCAAGATTTAAATTCTATTTAGTGTGCTATATAGATAAAAAGAAATTGTGCATGCCGACATACATTGCGTGCGACTGAATCTGATTTGTAGTCATAAAAAAAAAATGACGTAATGAATAACATGCAATTTTGTTAATGCATACAAAAAATAACAAATGTTTGCAAACAGTAACAGTAATGAATAAAGAATGAATTAGCGAGATTTCATAGTTTTTAAGTCTATTTGAAAAGGTTGTATACGAAACCGCTCACTATGATGTTTGTGAAAGAAAACATTACAGGACAATACCAAAAATAAAACACCAGGACAAGAATTTTTTTAAGAACGCACAAAGCACTTAAGTGTACGTGTGTTTCTAAACATGATTTTTATGTGAGAGTGTTTTCATAAGATTCGCCTAACAATGGAAAAAGTTCTCTGAAGCATGACAAATGTAGATCTCCGGGAGATCTAGTACTACGGAAATAATAACGATGGTTGTCGAGAAGGAAAGTGGCTAAATTGATTAATACGTTACTCGTTTATTATTGTCTCAATCTCTTGTAAGATGTTTTAGTTTTTGTTGATTAGCCCGATGTCAACCTTGACTGTGTAAATCTATGATCGAGAATATTCCAGCCATGATTAACCTGTCTATTTTTAAAGTATTTAGTGTAACATTATCCAAATGTAACTTTCGTTGCTTGAAATGGTTGCACTTAATTTCAGGGAGATCTGGTTACCATTTCTAGTTGACCGGGGGTCTACGTTGAGGCTCCTATATTGACTCCTTCATAATGTTATTATTGCTTGGTTTCCAAGGAGGAGTATTTTCAGAGATATTCAATCTGTTATCATTCTTTCTTTTTAAGCATACATTGAATCATGACAAATGAATTTACGTTTTTAAGAAGAGTATGATATAAGAATCAGATATTACATCCCAGTGGCCAAATGACTGCAAAGAGGCTTCCCCATTTGACCATTTAATACGATCTTCATGTTGTTTAGCCCCAAGTTGTTGTTTAGCCCTGAATTCAGCAGATATATGATCAAAATATTCCATCCGTCTCTTTTTAAGACTGATTTAGAGGAGATTTTGAAGCCCTTCTCAAGAAATACTGAAAGAAGGAATAAGGAAAGAAAACAGATGGAGAGAGGTAAAAAATGGAAAGAGAACAAAGTCGCGACTGGATTAACGGTTGCATATGTTTTATTTTTTGTACAAATTTTAACCATATATTATATATTCTCATGTTGTCATCCCCGTTTGAGCTTGCCTGACTCAATTTCCTTCTATCGTGTACCTTCATCTCTTTTACTACCTACTTTTCGGATCTTCGCCACCTCTCCTGAACCACTTTACCATCACTCCACCCGGATTACCAGTGGAACTTTATACTTCTCGGATCCTACCATCATAAATCTTATTGTACACTGTTCTTGTGTGTGTATATATATATATATATATATATATATATATATATATATCCATAAATAGAAACGTTATTATTTCTAAATTTCTCTTAGCGAGATATTCAGTAGCAGTTTTTTAAAGTAAAGACTATTTCCCAACATAATGTGGCTGTCCTGGATGGGACGATTGTTACTGTTGTTTAGCTCCAGCTAGCTATACGACACAATATCTGTGCCCTTATATTTTCCCATTCAGAACAGCCACATTATGTCGGCAAAAAGTCTTTACTATATAACATACATATGTGCGTGTGTGTGTCTGTACATGTGTATATATATATATATGTTATGAGCATACAAATGTGTATTATCCAAACATATTTGTAGAGAGAGAGATGTATGTTTTGTGAATATGTGTACGTGTTTACGTGTTTGTTTGCATGTGTATGCATATGGCATATGTATGTGGGTATTTTTGTGTATGAATGCTACATATGAGCACTTTTGTCGCCATCATTGCCCCAAAATTTACACAGCCAGTTTCTTCCTCTATCATATCGTCTGATCACGTTTTCTAACTCAGTGCCTCATTTAATCAACGTAACTTACATCAACTGAACGCATAACAACTTCTGTAACTCGATAATCATCGATAATCATGTAACTCGATAATCATCACCCATATATACAAATATTGAACAACTTTGCGTACTTCCGCAGCAAACATGCATCAAGTACGCTTGTATTTTTAGAATGGTGTTATACCAGCACGCACTATCACTCACACATACATGTGTATCTGATCCAAATCATATGCTTTCGTGTGTCACCATGCATATATGTGTACACGTTATGTGTATATGTATATATGCGCATATAATTAATTATATCTTATGTGCATAATTATATACATATACGTTTATATACCTATTTGTGTAAATGTATATATATATATATATATATATATATATATATATATATATACATATACATATATGCATATATATGTATATATATGTATGTATATATATATGGGAGAATGTATACATATATATGTATATATATATATATATATGTATATATATATATATATATATATATATATATATATATATATATATATATATATATATATATATATATATATTCATATTTATATATATAGTTATATATTTATATATATATATTCTTTAATTATATTTATATTCATATATTTATACATACATACATACATAATACATACATACATACATACATAATGCATACATACATACATACATACATACATACAGATGTGTGTGTGTGTGTTTGCAATATTAAGTATTATAGCTCGGTAAACATCATTTTGAGATTAAAAGAACAGAACAACAAGCCCATTAACGGAAATCGAACGACATATCTAACAGTTTATGGCGTTTTCCTGCTATTTGTTATGCCACATTAAACATACCTCGTCGTCTCCCTCACCATTACCTATAAATTTCTACCTGTATACAATCAGCAATATTTACCTGAGCTTGTTTGGGAATTTGCCAGTCAGCAATTTAGTTGAAGTTATGTTTAAGAATTCCTCTTCGTAGTTTCCTAGCTTCGTAACTATGGAACACCTTTTTCAATTCCACTGTGCAAGTGTTCGGGTAAGTTTTTTGTACAACAGCCTTCGGGTCGACTCACGAGTTTTAAGGAGAATTTGGAAGCTGGAAATTCCACTCAATGTACAAATATACATAAATATACATACATGAATACGAGCGGTTCTGAAACGTTCTTGGTTTTAAGGGTGCCGCAAAAGGCCAAGCTGGAGGCCCAGCCGTCGAGATTTGTTACAGGGCTTAGAAAAACTGAAGGACCGCTGCAATAAGAGTGTGAATCTGAGAGGGGAATATGTTGAATAAAATCATAAGGAACTGATCCTCCTGCACTTTCCTCTATCCAAAGCCAGGAGCATTTCAGCACCCCAGCTCGTTCTTGGTTCTTGGTTCAGTCCCAGTGCGTGGCACTTCGGGCAAGTGAGTTCTATTATAGCCCCGGGTCGACCAAAGCCCTGTCAGTGAATTTAGTAGATGGAAACTGATATATATATATATATATATATATATATATATA
>NC_068990.1:5937110-5939125 GCF_001194135.2 Octopus bimaculoides
ATAGATAGATAGATAGATAGATAGATAGATAGATAGATAGATATGTTCCTCTTTGTCCCCCATCAATGCTTGAAGAATGGTATCGGTTTGTTTACGTCCCCGTGATTTAACGGTTCGACGAAACTATCAGACTTAAAAATAAAAAAACAGGGTCTATTCGATTGACTAAACCATTCAAGGTGGTGCTCCAGCATGGTTGCAGTTTAATGACTGAAACAAGTAAAAAGATAAAAGATACACAGTGTGTGTGTGTGTGTGTGTGTGTGTGTGTGTGTGTGTGTGTGTGTGTGTGTGTGTGCAAGTGTATGTGTGTGTTTCATAATGAAACGACATATTATTAACGCGAGTGCCTGGGACTGGAATAAGGACATTCATTAAAGAAAATTTCTAGTATATACCCATGGTCAATTGTCCATTACTCTGAGGTATCCTGTATGTATATATGTGTATGTGTGTGTGTATGTGTATGCATGTATATGTATACATACATACGTATATGTATGTGTGTATGTATATGTCTGTCTGTCTGTATTTATGTATGTATGTTTTTATGTATGTATATGTGTATGTATGTATATGTGTATGTATGTATGTATAAGCATAAAATCTTCTAAGAATCCATAAGTCATAAAGAATATGCACTTGTATAATCAATTTACAATATTATAGATCCACTTCAGCCAATCTTACCAATCCGTTTCGCACTGGGTATTAAATAACCGGATATTAGATAACAGCATGGTTAATGCCACGTGCTGGTATCTAATATCCGCTTATTTAATACCTATTGCGAAACCAAGTGGCAACATCGGCTGAAATGGATCTATGATATTATATACATCGTTTAATATATATATATATATATATATATATATATATATATATAAATCAGACGTAGCTGATTGGTAAGAAATTTGCTTCTCAACCACATGGTTCCAGTTTCAATCCCACTGCGGGGCATCATAAGCAAGTGATCCCGACTAAAGCCTTGTGAGTTGATTTGGTGGATGGAAACTGAAAGAAGCCCGTGATATATAAGCATTATAGATCACACACATATATATAGTGTGTTTTGTTTATAAGACGATTTGCTGCAGGCTAGCCCAGGATAACGTCCGAATGTCCTAGACTAGCCGAAATTACTCACCCCCAATCGAATTCAGGAGTGGTAGGTGCCGATATTTCGCCATTATTGCGTCTTATCAATATCATGCACCTGAATCGAACCGGAACGAATACGCCCCATGGTCTATAACATTCAAGTATTCTTTAACACTCAGTGTTGTCCAGGGAGCCACTCCAGACGCTACCCCGCAGCAAGTCTGCTTATAAATAAAACATATACACTATGTCTGTTCGATCGATACGGTTCACATTACCAGAGCTACTTTTAATTCGTAATCTAATTTTCTTTCACATGTGCTTAGCCGTGACACATCAGCAAATTGTCTTCCTTCTAATTATACATAAGTCGTAGACCAGGAGAGTGATTCGTTTTGGTTCGATTCTGGTGTGTGGTATTCATAAGCCACGATAATGTCGAAATATCTGCATTTTTCCATTCCTGAACTTGATCTGGGTCGTGTTATTTCGGCTGGTCTATGACATTTAAATGTGCTTTGACACCCAGTGTTGAATTTGGGTCTATTCATTCGACTAAAATTTCTTAATGTAGTGCCGTAGCATGGCTACAGTCTAATGACTGAAACAAGGAAAAATAAAAAGGAAAAATCTAATGAGAGCAGCTGTGCGGACTGCTGTCGTGCTGTAGCACTGCTTTCAAGAGTTTACTCGCACAATTTACCCCCAGTAGATATTTTTAAAGTTTGATACTTATTCTACTGATTTCCATTGCTGAACCGTTAAGTTACCTAAACAAACCAGCAAGGGTTGTCAACCGGTAGTGAGGGACAAACACAAAGACACACAGATAGATAGATAGATAGATAGATAGATAGATAGATAGATAGATAGATAGATAGATAGATAGATAGATAGATAGATGTGTGTATATA
>NC_068990.1:5939135-5941581 GCF_001194135.2 Octopus bimaculoides
ATATATATATGTATATATATATATATAAATGGAGCAAAAATGCAATAAAAGACATTAAAATATTAGGACAGATAGACGATACAAAGGCAGACAAGAGAAACAACAATTAGAAGGACAGGCAAAAAGACGGGTCATTCGTGGCTTTCTTTCATCAGTCAAATCCCAGAAGTCACGACTATTTCGGACAGTTACACTTGAGATGGTTCGATCTGGTTGGCCCCAAAAAAGTCTATGCTAAGAGCATTAGACCCCTTGTAAGAAAGCTAGCGAATGTATACGGCAACAAAGACAAAAAAAATAAACAAACAAACGAAAGTCTTTTTTTTCTATTTCCGTCTACTCACCCCCAAGGCTTTTGGTTGCCCGTTGCTATAGCAGAAAACACATATCCCAAGTGTCACGCAGTGGGACTGAACACGGAATCATGTGTGGTATATAATGTTTACTTCCCAAGGCAAACTTTTTACTACACAGCCACTCCTGCGCCAGTAGATAGATAGATAGATAGATAGATAGATAGATAGATAGATAGATAGAAAGATAGATATATAGATAGAGAGAGAGAGAGAGAGAGAGAGAGAGACATACATACATACATACATACATACATACATACATACATACATATATATATATATATATATATATATATATATATATATATATATATATACACACACATACACATGTGTAGAATATATATCCGACACATATGTGTGTGTGTCAGATATAGAATATATGTGTGTGTGTACAGGCACCTCTTTTAATATGTGTGTGTATAGAAAGAGAGGCAACAAGGATATACATATAAGAGGGAGATCTTATATGAAACATTGACAATACGTTTGTATCGTGTAGGTTTCTCATCCTAATCTTGTTTACAATCTCTTATTATCTATGTTTTCAACTTGTATAAAAAGTAGTTTTAAGTCATTCATTTATCAGACTGAGGTGATTAAGAGCTAGTCACGAATTACAAACATAATTAAGTAAAAACACACCATTAGATTCTCTCATCAATTGAATACTTATGAAAGTCTGAGCGTTTCAGAGACAGACGTCATGTTAAATTGAGTGAAGATATTGCATCTTACGCGATGTTAAGACACTCGTTTGTTTTCGAGTTACGTCTTACGCTTCTGAACACTTTAGCATTTGGCGCTTGTACCTTCGTCGGTATAGAACTATACCAAGCTGAAGATTAGTCTTGTTAGGAGCAGACTAGGCCATGGGGATGAGGAGGAGGAGGAGGCGGATGGGAGGGGAGGAGGGTGAGTTTAGTCGAATAAATCGATCCTGGTATTCATTTTAAGAGTTTTGTGCTTATTCCATTGCTCTCTATTGCTGAACCGCTAGTTCAAGGGGAAACAATCTAACTACGCCGGTTGTCAAGTAGCGGTGGCGGACAAACACAGCTACACATATATACATATGTACGTGTATACATATATATATTTACATATAGTGGAGTTCATTCAGATATAGGCCAATCTGAAATCTTAAGTATAACACGCTAACCTATTAAATACGTAAAATATTTAATTAGTCTGCCAAAGTTCAGATTCCTCATATCACGCAGAGACACGAAACGAGCAACATATTGAGAGAGAAGGAGAGAAGAAAGCACAGAGACAATATCGGCGCTAATTGTGTGATTATGATAATTGATATCATTTCGAGAAAGTTGAATAATTCATCAAGCATAATATATTTCTATCATTATATTTATTTATACAGATATATAGACAGGCATATAGATTTATATATGTGTGGTTGGGTGTGTGGGTGTATGTGTGTGTGTGTGCGTGTGTGAGTGTGTGTATTTGTGTTTGTGTGTGTGTGTGTGTGTGTGTGTGTGTGTGTACACAGTTTTTATACTCATAGGTAAGTGTTTTAATGCTTCGATCATTAGGACCGCCTTAAAGCATTAAAACTCTATTCTCTCCAGCACCGCTGTGAGCGATACATCATTTGCACGATGTGGAGAATATACCACCAGCATTGCCCAAGTGACCTCAACATTAGCTTCAAAATTCACCCAAGGCTAGGACCAAGATCGCAACACATAAATACTCTGCAGCGCAATTTCTTTTCCTCAACAGGCCCTGGCCTATTTAACATTGTCCCGAAAGAGATCAAAGAGGAAAACGGTCACATCACGTTTAAACGGAATCTGGACAAATATCTCCAAAGATTAGCAGATAAGCCACCTATAGCTGGATACAACTCACTCAACAAGAAATCCCTACTCCAATGGACTATGATACTACAAAACTTGACTTGAAAAGGATTTAGTTAATCCTAACAAGAGGTGCTATTGAGTTAGACATGACCTGGACCAATCTTTGGTCGAAACAAGTTATCTAAGTTTTATATGTGTGTGTGTGTGTGTGTGTGTGTGTGTGTGTGTGTGTGTGTGTGTGTGTGTGTGTGTGTGTGTGTGTGT
>NC_068990.1:5942400-5949604 GCF_001194135.2 Octopus bimaculoides
TATATAAAATTGAAAACCAAGAGGAGAGTGTAGATTTATTCACATCCAGAACATCTTTATTAAAAACTTTTCCTCACCATATATAACAATGACCAACATACGTTTCTACTACAGCATTCAAGTAGCTGAAATTTCATCAAGGGTCCATCAATTACGACGTTTTCAAAGTGAACTAATTCAAACAAACTTCCTGAATTGGTATGCAGCTGAAGGTGATAGCGTTACCTTTTAAAACCATTTGAATTCTGGTCTTATAATCACCTCTACTGTATAAAAAAATATCATATAAATATACGATGGAAAAACATAACAAAATATTCTAAAATCATAAAATAATAACACCTACTAAATGTGAATCCCTTAATTATCAAGGAAACATCACTTAACATTCTCTATTATATCTACAACTACACCCAGTTAATTTCTAATCAACGATGGTTTTAACTTTACCACGCCAACAAACCACAATACAAAATATCATGTAATCAATAGATATTTCTGAATCCGAGGAAAACGTTGATAAACTTCATGAACAATAATTAATCCAGATGATATTACGGTATTTTTTTCCGTTGTGATCAGGAGGAAAAGCTGTGCTCGTAGTCCTTTGCAGGGAGTCCGCGGAAAATGAGAAGGTATGAGAAAATATTCTCAAACCGGAAACCGAGTATGAATGCTTAAAAGAGATACATCTGCACTGAAAGCCTCCAAAGTCTAGACAGTAATGTTACACAGGGCGACGGATTAAGTCAGCTCCTTAAGTTGACTATGACAGAATTTAGACTCTAATCATTCGAAAAAGGAACAAATACAACAAGGTATCCGATACGCCACTTTTACAGTTCCAGAGCCCTAAACTGATACATATTTATCGACCCCGAAATAATGACAAGCAAGGTTGAACTCGGTAGAATTTTAATTCTGAGAGTTGGAAAAAATGCTGAGAGAGGTTTTATCTGATGCTCTAGAGCGCTGGTTCTCAACAGGGGTCCATATAAGATTTTGGGGACTCTACGCTAGCAAAATAGTAAATTAGGGATCCACAGTCGTGTATTAAGGGTCCATGAAAAAGTTTTGCTTTAGATGTAATTATTGCAAGAATCAGCTCAGCTTCTTTCTCTACCGTTTTCCATAGTTCAACCTACACAAGTTAATGTGTGAAAAGTAAAATAGAAATTTTGAAAGAAGTACCTATAAATTTAGCTTTTAAACTAGTGACGATGAGGGTCCACCAGAGTAAAATAGTAATCAAAGAGTTCCGTAGGTAAGATATGGCTGAGAACCAGTGCTCTGCTTGTACTGACGTGAGAAGTTTGGAAATTTAATATTTCAGTTTTCCGTCTAAGATTGAGGATGACAGAAATTGTGTCATCTAGAGGTATAGGTAAGTTGTGTCTCTGAATTGAACTTATATAACGTAATATAAGATTTCTTGTATAAATGTATGTCACAAAATTATAACAAAATATTCTAAATTAGTTAAACAATGAAAAACAATCGGAATTTCTCGATTACCAAACAAATATTAATTAGCAACGTAACGACCGGTCTTCGTAACTTAGATCAGCAAAAGCAATCGACTAAAAAGGGCATACACACACACATACACACACACACACACACACACACACACACACACACACACACACACACACACACACACACACACAAACACATATATATGTATGTATATATATATATATATATGTTCGAATAAAACCCTTCAAGATGGCGCTCCAGCATGGCCGTGGTCAAAAAACTGAAAGAAGTAAAAGATAAGACGATATCACGCTGACAATACGAGATATCACGTAATCCATGGCAAAATCCGAATTCGAGGAAAATGGTGATGACCTCCATCAACAATAATTAGTCTATAGGAAACGCCAATATTAGATATTTTATATATCCTAATCAAGCGGAAAAGTTTCCTACACACAGATATAATGGGGTGAAGAAGGCCTTCGCTATGAACATCCTCATCACTTTATCATAATTCAGAACACCTTCGCCATCTTTTAATCAAGCTATAAATGTATCTGATATTGATCTGGCTGTATCTTGATCCATTTCCTTACTAACATCTTAACTCTGGCTTTTACTTCACACCTCTAATCATAAAGTGGTCTTGATACATGGAATGAAATTTCGCAAATATATCTTCCTTCCTTAGTAAAAGCGGGTATCATGACCGCTGCTCATATTCTTCTAAAGACAGAATATACGCTAACCTATTTAATGCCTTAATGGGATTTCCATCGATCACTTAACCGAATATATGTGCGCATGCCTGTTCTTACGTCTTTATGTTTGTGTATGGAGTATGTGCATGTGAACGTATATCTACACACACACACAAACACACACACATACACACACACACAAACACACGCACAGACATGTATATATAGGTATCGTTTTATGTACGATTATAAATGTATGTCTGTATATGAAGGGTGATATATATATATATATAAGATACATAAAAATATTTATACATAGATATTTATACACACATGCGTACATACATATATATATGTATGTGTGTGTGTGCGTGTGTGTGTATATATATATATATATATATATATATATATATAACCAATTCTATCTGTATATACGAAGGACATATTTTTACGTATGTCTTTCTTTGCATGCAAAAATAGTCGTGACTGTATGTTAGGAAGTTTTCGTTCTAACCACGTGGTTTCAGGTTCATGCATATACATAAATATCTATATGCATACACATATGAATATATACATACAGGTATATACACGCACGCATGCACACACACACACATATGTGCATGCATGCAAGTGTATGTATGAATATATATACGTGTATGCATTTATGTGTGTATATATATGCATACAATTAAACCTTGGGAGAGGCATTATGCACACGAAATACAAGACGAAATATATATGCATAGTTTTGTTACATAATTTTATAAATGTTTCATCGATATTTTGTCACAAGTTTATTCCTACTTTGTGTAACAATACATTACATCGCTATTATCATACATGTTCTTTTCTTGCTTGGGAATAAATCATAGTCAGATGGGACCAAACCAGGATCAGAGGGAGAGTGATCAACCATTTCAAATGTACAGTCACACACACATGCAGTTGAAACAAAGACTTGTGTGCTGGAGCATTGTCCCGATAAAGCCTGTTTCGACAGTTTCCCAGGGTGTTTCATCTTGAAAACCTTTCGTAACTGTCTCAGCAAGTTGACATAGTACTCTCCACTGATGGCGTAGGCCTTTTTTGAAGATAATTAATAGACACAATGCCTTTTGCATTCCAAAATTTAAAAAATCGGAGGTTATCACCTTCCTTGCAGGTGATGACGGATGTTTCCACTGCATATATTATCGCTTAGTCTCTGGCTCAAAGTGACGAAGCCAACACTCATCCTGGGTTAGGAAACGTTCAAGGAAACCACCTGGTTCTGTCTCAAAGAATGTCAGATTCTTCCATGATGTGGTCAGCCTGGAGCGTTTTTGATCATGTATAAGATGGTGTGGAATCCACGAAGAAGAAGCCTTCGTCTTGTCAAGTTCATTGTGCGCGATATTCTCAACTTTCACACTGAATATGCTTATAACACTGGCTTGTTGATTTATAGTCAATCACCAGTCAACCATCACTATGGGGTGAACATGACCAATGTTTTCCCCGGTGACATTGGGTCATCTTCAAGACTGTCCTTTGTCCTCTTAAATTTAGCTACCGCTTTTGCACCTTTGATAAAGCTGGGGTGTCACCGCCTAAAGTAGTGACTATTTCAGTATGATGTAGTTGGAGGCTAAACACTTTATCTGTAAGTACTTGTTAACAACACGATACCAAATTTTGTCCTTCTTCAACAGAAGTCGCTTCTAGTTACATTTGAAGACTTCTTTGAACAGTCAGATGTCAGTTTATTCGGAAAGAATGCAGCTGTTACTAAAAAGGGTTGGAATTAATGCGTCCAAGATTTCACAACTCTAGCATCACTCCACAGTCAGTCTAGGAACTTTCCAGCCCACTCTCGTATATGTGTGTGCGTGTGTGTGTACGTACACGCGCATATATATATACTTTCTAGACGACATTATCGAATGTCACTTGTTACAATAGGGTGGGATATAATTTGAGAGGTGTTTCCTTATTATTTATAGCAGTAAGTATATTATTATGTCAATGCCTGTAATGACGACGAGACTATTTATTATGGCGAATTGGGTAAATTATTTTGTCGATGTCTATCAATCAATTCATAAAACTTCTTGACGCGACTCGTATCATGTGTGTGTGTAAGTGAGTATAACTATCTGTCTTTCAATCTATCTATCTATGAATCGATTTATCTATCTACTTGTCTCTCTGCCTGTCTAATTGCCTATCTAACTGTCAATAGTGTGTGTGTGTGTGTATGTGTGTGTGTGTGTGTGTGTGTGTGTGTGTGTGTGTGTGCGTGTGTGTATAGAGAGGGAGAGAGACGGAAGATGGAAAATTCGAGAATTTTTATCAATCACTACAATTGTTTCGACCCATCTAGCATCGATCCCTCACGGGAGGGATACTTAACTGAATTAGGAGCATCCGTCGGAGCATGTGTCTCTTCAGATGATAATAAGACGACTGTCCCACAAGGTATCTTCTCGTTTTGTATAGAGATTAATAAAAATACTCGTATCTTCCATTTTCCAACTCTCTGATAAATCAAATACACAACAAACACTGTGAAAGCGAACGTGCTTTACCGGTGAACTACCAAGTATATACCATACGTTTTATTATCTAAGATATCTAAGATATATATATATATATATATATATATATATAGGAGCACTCCGTCGGTTGCGACGACGAGGGTTCCAGCTGATCCGATCAACGGAACAGCTTGCTCATGAAATTAACTTGCAAGTGACTGAGCAAGGAGATTCAGCGTGACACAGGTTTAGCATTCTGCCTTATTATTATTTTTTCGTTCCAATATATATATATATTGCAAAGCGATAAGACATCTGGGAAATGAGTTTGATAATTATAGATTGAAGAAACTGATGCAGGCTGCAGAAGCATGGAAAAGTCTAGGAAGATGCAAGAGAAAGATGGCACTTTGTAGATCAGATGTGACAGTGCTTGAAAACGGAGTGAAGATGGAAGAGGCATGCAAATCCTTCAACGCCAACATTTTAAAATCATCAGTGAGAATCGATCCTCCACCGTCTTCAATGTTCGAAGAAGTACCACCTATTCTAGTCAGTGATGAAAGCAGATAAAGCTGGAGCAAAAGACAGAATAGCAACGAAGATGTTATGGAGTGGAGGAGAAGGGCTGTGGAAAATCCTCGTTCTACGTTTCAATTGCTATCTGAAGCAGGGTAAAATATCTCCGCAGTGGAAAGAGTCGAATACCATTTGCTTCATAATAAGGGTGATAAGGAAAGTCTAAGAAAGTATGATGCCATGTGCCGCTTGTCTCAGGATGTTTTAGAAAGGTCATAATCACCAGAAAATCTAAACATCTCGAACAAGCAAATTTTCGTTAAAACTACAGTACGATACATCACGTATTCACTTTAACACAGCTTTAACAACGAGCGAAAGCAACGAAGCTGTATATCGCTTTAGTGGACTGCGAATAGGCTCTCAATAGAATCGAAATGAACGCAGTACTAAAATCACTGGAAATGCAAAAAAGTTGGGGCACAATACACCAAAATGCTCAGAAATGCGCCACAAATGTAGCCCTGTTATTATCATCTGTAAGAGTTCCAAGTGAAAAGACGTCAATGATATGCAATCTCTCCAAAATTCTTCACTGCATATCTGGAAATTGTCACCAGAGATATTGACCGGAGAGGTGGTGTTGACATCAACACCGCCAATTCACAGTTAACATCGTACTCATCACCGAAACCACAGACCAGCTGCAGGCAATGCCGGCAGCTGGACACTCATAGCTCAGACGTAGACATTAAAATGCATAAAAACAAAATAGATGCAGTTGAAAATGTTGCACATGACCGAATATTAGTGGAACCGATAAAATGGAAGAGGTAAAGGAATAGGTTTACATGGGACAGACAGTGAATATGGGCCTAAACATTCCTGAATAAGAGCAGGTTGGAAGGCATTTGCCTCGATAAAAGATGTGTTAAAAACAAGGCTTGACAAGACCCCCCCCCCCACATGTCAGTCTTTTCAATAACACTGCATGTGAGACGTGGGTTGCTAGGGAGCGAGAACACCCAAACACACACACACACACATATATATATATATATTTATATATATACGTGTGTGTAAGTTTGTACGTGAGTGTGCATGTGTGTGTATATGTATGTGTTAGTGCCTCTTCGTAAAAGCCCACTTCTCAATTGCGTATAAAGGCGCGAGTAGGACATACTGATGCACATACATTTATACTTTCATACATTTATTCAAGTATATATACATAACAATATGTTTATAAATACAGATATATGTGTGAATGTGTGTGTGTGTGTGTGTGTGTGTGTGTGTGTGTGTGTGTGTGTGTGTGTGTGTGTGCTATTTGAATTCTGGTATCTAACTACTGACGTCCGCTGCTACATAAATACACTATTACTTTATGATAGTGTGTCATTAACCGTGTCATTATATGAGCTTAATTGTCCGAAAAATTAGAATCTAATTAACAATCATCTCAAGCATATAACCATTTTGTAAACAAACAATATATTTATGTTTGCAAGTCTACTTACATGTATGTATGTATGTATGTATATATATATATATGTGTGTGTGTGTGTGTGTGTGTGTGTGTGTGGAAAGGGAAATAGATAGATCGATAGATAGATATTCATACAGATATATATGTACATAGACACATATATAGAGTAGGTCACATAGATAAAATATATATAAATAAATACTTAAATATATATTATCTGTACCATACATATATATATATATGTATGTATATATATATGTAAATATATACATATATATGTGCATGTATATATATATATATGTATACATGCATGTATATATGTGAGTGTGTGTGTGTGTGTGTGTACTGACACTGACAAACACACATACAGACGTATAAATGTATTCCTGTAGCTATATGTATATATATATATATATGTATGTAAATATATATATATATATATATATATATATATATATGTGTGTGTGTGTGTGTGTGTGTGTGTGTGTGTGTGT
>NC_068990.1:5949981-5950594 GCF_001194135.2 Octopus bimaculoides
TCTATGTCTACAATATTGAAATCTCGCTGTTAAAACAATTCTCTGTCGGTAGGACACATTCTGATTAGTTTCATCCCTATTTGATGATCCATCAGACGACAGAAATCAGACAATCATAACAACCCCAATATTTTTTCTCCCTATAAGGCGGCGAGCTGGCAGAAACGTTAGCACGGTATTTCGTCTGCCGCTACGTTCTGAGTTCAAATTCCGCCGAGGTCGACTTTGCCTTTCATCCTTTCGGGATCGATTAAATAAGTACCAGTTACGCACTGGGGTCGATATAATCGACTCAATCCGTTTGCCTGTCCTTGTTTGTCCCCTCTGTGTGTAGCCCCTTGTGGGCAGTAAAGAACTAAGAAACGTTAGCACACCGGGTGAAATGCTTAGCGGTATTTCGTCGTCTGTCTTTACGTTCTGAGTTCAAATTCCACCAAGGTCGACTTTGCCTACCCTCCATTCGGGGTCGATAAATTAAGTATCAGTTGCGTACTGCGGTCGATCTATTTGACTGGGCCCCTCCCCCAAAGTTTCAAGCTTCGTACCTAGAGTAGAAAAGAATATCGTTTTCACTCTGTACATATATATATATATATATATATATATATATATA
>NC_068990.1:5951334-5954616 GCF_001194135.2 Octopus bimaculoides
ATATATATATATATATATGTATATATATATATATATAATATGTTTGTACTTCATAGCCAAATCATACATCGCGCATTAATTTACATAAAAAGTATTAGCATATCCAATGTATGTTACATGAATAGTTTGATAATAACGTTATCAGGAAGGCATAGTTATGCAAATTAGACTAGCTGTTGCTGCTCCCCTTGACTTGTGTTCGATATAACTCGATATAATACCTCTCTTTCTCTCACTCTTTCTCTCTCTCTCTTCCTCTCTGCGGGTGTATGTGTGTATTTGCGCGTGCGCATGAACATTGAAATAAAACTGCTTATTCGCTGACATTAATTCGTTAGTTCAATGTATTCAATATAGTCAGTTATTGGAAAATACTTGTCAAACTGTCTTTCTGTCTGTCTTTTTTTATGCCGCCTCCCTTTATGCTTTTTACTAAATTGTTCATGAAGTAGAAAACTATTCAATTAACCATACTCTCCTTCCAACATTTTAGTTTTGGACAATTTTAAGATTCTGTTTTAGTATCTTATTTATTTCTGAAAGTGCAAGTAACAACAGGGGATTTGTTTTGATTTCAACGTTATCAATAGCGATGTCATGGTTCTACGCTACTTACCGGTGCAGTGGTAGAATAGTCGCTAAGTAAATATAAAAGTTAGAGTAGAAAAATAGAATGTCTATGAGATACCATCGGAATGGATCGTCGCCGTCTATTGTATTACTTCATTGCAAATTCCTATTAGTCTCATTTCAAATAGACACGAGGACGATATAGATTTCAGGGAGAATAACCAAAGAGAGTATTCTGACATTCAAGTCTTAGTTAAGCAGGAATTATACGAAATAGCTTCAAATGGAAATCGATCCTAGTGGAGACTCACTGCACGCTTATCGCTACTCTTCATTGCTTGCCACACCATTTTGCTACATCCTGCTACTGAGGACATATATATATATATATATATATATATATATATATAGAGAGAGAGAGAGAGAGAGAGAGAGAGAGACAGAGAGAGAGACAGAGAGACAGAGAGATAAATAGATAGATATTGAGTGTCATCATGCGATACGATTCACACACCTACTCTAACTACACGCCCCCAGAACATAAGATTTCTGAATAAATGTTTTGATAAACGAATAAGAATATATATATATATATATATATATATATATCACAGTTCTTTTTTTAAAAATTCTAGGACATTAATACACAATTCACTGCGTTAGCATATCCATTATTTCATTATTTGTATTCTGGGAACAGATTTATTAGAGATAATTGCCGAAACCAAATAAAGCGCAAATCATATTAATTTTAGGTGCGATTTGAAATATGATAAGCAACATGAAACATTTAGAAGCCATATTTTATTGCGCTTTAAAATTAGGAAAATATACAAGTGATGTTCACTGATTGTAGGTTCCCATCCCATCGAGTTTAAGACAAACGTTTACTTTGTATTTTGAGGCCATTATATTTCAATAAAGCCCATTTTTATGATAACAGATATGCATTGGTAGGTTGACCCGCACAGGTCAGAAGAACTACATAGAAGTTTTAAACGTTAGCAACTAAATGGAACTACACAGAAATAGGGGTGTGGTCCAGAAATTGCATTTCCGTACTCGCCATCAAAATATTGCAGAATATTTCATCAATAGATCATGCTAATTGTCGGTGTGTATTATTTTTCCAGATGTAAAATGAAATGAGAAAATCAAGGGGAGAAAAAGACGAAAAAAAAAAGAGAATTAATTGAAGAAAGTATAAAAGCAGTTATATAATAAGTGAATCGAACATGAATTTGATAGAAACATGGATTTGATATCGACTAAAAGACTGAAAGAGAAGGTAAGATTGAATGTAATTGATAGAGAAATAAAGTAAATTGCAAGGTTACAGCAGAAGAATTCTATAACTTATTTTATGTTCATTCATGAGGTAATACGAATAAAAGAATTATTTTTAAGCCAGACCGAAGTTTGGCACTATATATTTCCTGTGGAATTTGGCTAGAAATTCAAAGGTAATAGAAAGGTTGATTGTTTAAGCATGAATGGAGATAGGAGCAAAAATGTAAAATTCTATTATAGACCGTAGAGCCATTCAGAAATATACTGGGGTGAGTGAAGTAGAATAGCTGATGGCGATATGACTCTCTAGCTGAGCTTACATAAAAGTCAATGAAAGAATTTGTTTGGAGCTTAAAATAGATTCGGAAGCGAATAAATCCGTACAGTATATGACAAGAAAGATGTGTGTGTGAGAGAGAGAGACAGAGACAGAGACAGAGACAGACAGACAGATAGAAAGAGAGACAGACAGACAGACAGAGACAGAGTGAGGCAGAGAGGCAGAAGGAGAGAAAGAGAACTTTGAAAGTAAAAGCGTTTAGTACAAGGGTTAGCAAGAGAAATAGATAAAGTAAAAAGAAAAATAAGGAAAATTTAATGATACAATTTCGGAAAGAGATAAAAAAAAAAAAAGAGTATAGCACTTGCGTTTGTAAGAAGAGAGAGAAAAACAAGAAAGACAGAAATCTGGTTAAGGAAGATAAAATCGTAATATAAGAAGAAGCTGTGGGCATAGAGTAACTCTATATAAGAATTGAACTATTTGCTATTGTTGTTGCTGTTGTTGTTGCTGCTGCTTCCGCTGTTGCTGATGTTGATGATGATGATGATGATGATGATGATGATGATGATGATGATGATGATGATGATGATAGCATTGTTGTTGATGTTATGTTTCAAGTTGATATTCTTTATTTTCATTGGTGTGGCTGGTGTTTAGTCCCAAGACAATTCTAATCGAAGAGACAAATCATCAAAGATGTTACAACCGCAATATATATATATATGTATATATACACACACACACACACACACACACACACACATATATATATATATATATATATACTATCGGTCTCTTTTGCAGAAATGCTGTGATACGGCAAGATATACACCAACACCAGTTGCCAAGTGGTGGGGGAGTAACACAATCACATACATGCGCAAACACACATGCACACACACACGCACATTACACACATGCACACACAGACGCACATTACACACATACACACACACACACACACACACACACACACACACACACATACATACATATATTCGACGAGCTTCTTTCAGTTTCCACCTGCTAAATCCACTCGCAAGGCTTTGGTCAACCCGAGCCTTTAGTAGAAGACGTTTGCTCAAGATGCCACGCAGTAGGAGTGAAACCGGAATCGTGCAGTTGGGAAGCACCACCTC
>NC_068990.1:5954754-5957312 GCF_001194135.2 Octopus bimaculoides
TTTAACCCTCCAACGCGGAGTATAGGCCACTTATAATTGAATTCTATGTCGCATAATTTCTCGCTTCTGTACTTATACTCTGCCATGAATATCCCCCTTTCTCTAGTTCCTTTTGTGTTGATCTACGCCACGAGTTCTTAGGCCTACACCTCTTTCTATATCCATCCGGATTCCACTGTAAAGCACTTTTCGCTACATTTGGTGTGTCTTTTCAACTTTTTCTTAAATATTTGCTCCCTAATCGAAACTTGATTCGTTCTTTGCCATAGCTCCATATTGCTTATGTGTTCGAGCCATATAATTTTAAGTATACTACACAAGCACCTGTTGATGAATGATTGTATTTGCTTATTTGACTTAACTTTACCTTTTATATGTATATGTGTGGTTATATTTGCTTATGGGAGTGAGAGTGAGCTTCCAAATGTATTCTTTGAATTAACACTTTTTTTAGTTCTTTCAAATTTCTTCCCATAACCTAATAATAATTTCTGCCAATTTCCTTTATTTTTTTTCTTCCATCTTACTTTCCATAATTTTTCCCTCGCCTCCGCTTCTTTCCTTTCTTTTCATGCATTTTTTTACATTTACAATTTGCTCGTTCCTCCCCCCCCCTTCCCCCTCTCCCTCTCTCTCTCTCTCTTTCTATTTTGTTTTATTCTTCCTTCCTTCCTTTCTTTGCCCTCTCTAACTTTCTATACGTCTTCTCCTCTCACAATATCTAGTTTGTTTCGATAACGTCATTTTACATTCCTAGCGTTCCTTGTTCGTATGTAAATATTTTGTTAATGAATAATCATGTATATGTGCTTAAGTAAGTGTGTGTATGTGTATACAATTATGTGTTTGTGTCTATCGATGTTTTGGGATGTGTATGCTCCTGTGTATGTATTTGATCGTTTGTGTATAAGTATATGATAGTAAACGTATATTTTAGCAAAAGTATGTTTCTATGTCGTTGCAGCTAGAATATGTACTAGTATATGTGTAGCTATATTGGTACACATATGTGTGAATATTTTTCTGCCTATGTATGTATTTGAATATATATATATATATATATATATATATATATATATATTTAAAAAGTAACGCAATAATACATTACGGAGGATATATCATAATCAATTATTATTTATGAATATATCGATGGCCAAACAGGTTATGATAAAATACATAGAAGAATGTTTATAATTATGAACAAGTCAGAATTATTACTAAGAGGATTTCAAAAAACCCTTACATGTTTAGAAATAGCAGTCAAAACCGCTATAAAGTCACTATTATCACTCATATTATTTCTCCTCATAATAAAAGCTGCCTACAGGCGACATGACATATAGAATCCACAACTTAAAAATAAATGGCTTATTCCCTATTGCAATTTCGACGTTAGGAAGCTATTAAGGATTCCATTCGTATCATCAGGGAATATTCCTATAGATAGAAATCAATACAAGACCTTACCTTGGGATTTACATGTATCCCGACCGGCAAGAATAATGTGTCAACCTCTGTCTACACATTTAAGTTTTGAATTCAAATGTCATGCCCAGTGGTTTTGAGAAAAGACCGGTAAATTCGAGCCACCGCAAACCACCGGATATGATTTGGGAAAATTAAACAATTAAAAAGTAATGCAATAATACATATATATCATAAGCAATTAATAATTATTTATGAATATATCAATGGCCAAACATGATATCATAAAATACACAGAAGAAGAATGTTTATAATTATAACTAAGGATTCTTACAATTTTAACTAAGAGGGTTTCAAAACCCCTTTCATGTTTAGAAATAGCAGTATATGTTTATGTGTATGTATATTAATGCGTGTGTATGTATATGTGTTTGTATACGTTTGTGTCTTCTTTTTTTTTTGTATGTATGTAATATTTATATTTACACGTCACCTATTTTATAGGACTTTCTATTTCTGTTAACATGTCTGCTTGATGAGTTTGTTATTCATATCCTTCCTGATAAGATTGATGCACTGCTGACCATAACTTATCCTGGCGGACATTTTTGGAGTGCATCTGTCAAAACATATGTAGAAGACTTCAAGATATAAATGGTTTAACAACATCCCGAGCGATCGTCTCCTTATACAATTTACCTATTTTCTACTAAATACGACTTACTACCCCAGAATTAAATCCTGGGCCACTTAAGCAGCATTTAGCCATCTTGTAATTATTCCCTGGATTTTTCCTATCAATTGTAACCTCTCTCTCTCTCTCTATATATATATATATATATATATATATATATATATACAGAGAGAGAGAGAGAGAGAGAGAGAGAGAGAGAGATTCTATTATTTGTTTCAGTCATTTGACTGCGGCCATGCTGAAGCACCGCCTTTAGTCGAGCAAATCGACCCCAGGACTTATTCTTTGTAAGCCTAGTACTTATTCTATCGGTTTCTTTTGCCGAACCGATACGGTACGGGGACGTGAACACACTAACATCGGTTGTCAAGCGATGGTAGGGGAACACAGACACACAAACATATATATATATATATATATATATATATATATATATATA
>NC_068990.1:5957357-5970707 GCF_001194135.2 Octopus bimaculoides
ATAAGACGGGCTTCTTTCAGTTTCTGTCTACCAAATCCACTCACAATGCTTTGGTCGGCCCGAGGCTTCAGTAGAAGACACTTGCCCGAGGTGCCACGCAGTGGGACTGAACCCGAAACCTTGCGGTTGGGAAGCAAGTTCTTACCACACAGCCACTCTTAGGATCCAATAGAATCAATGTATTTAAAAAAAACAAAGATACCAAAGTAGAGTCACGGATAGCGTACCCGTGCACCAATCGTGTGTACGGACTCTCAGGTTCTTACTAAAGTAAATTCGGATTTACTTAAGTAAATCCCGTTACACATACATTTACAAGTATATAGGTCAAATACGCAACGTATACATAAAGACACACAGGCGTATACTCAGGCTCACAGTCCACAGTACGCTATATTTGTAAAAGTATGTTTATGAAAGATAGCGATACGTTGAAGTTACACTGACTTGCAGAACTTCAAGACCCTCTTATGCTGTGAGCCAGAAAATACTATTGCTTTATACTAAACGCTTTTTCTCAATTCTGTTCTTTGTAATAGTAATCAATAATTCAATGTGCTTGTTGCTCTTACGTATTTGCCTCGTTGGTCAAAGGTAAAATCACTATATTTCGCCAAGTTCATTATCAATAATTTATAAAGGGAAGCAGATGTGAGTGAGACAGAATTATTTTTGATACTTAGCTAAATCTGAAGAATATCATAATTTTCTGAGTTCCAAACCTGAGAGATGACTTTATTATTCATTGTTCTGTGTCTAATATAAAATCTAAAGCTACACTTAGGTGCAAGTCCTCAATTAGCAATATTGTTAAGGGTTCAAGTGATTTCATTGATATTGCTCCTACACTTCGTCACCAGGCCATTATTAACTTCCGCAAAGCTTTGATAAAACCCACAATGGAGTATTATTCTCACGTCTGGGACTGTACTGCTTCCACACTCACCCAGATTTTCTAGTTCGCACCGGCGTGATTATGAAATCGATCTCCCTCGATCTCCAATGCCTAACCCATTGTTGTGTCGCCTTCCTCTCAGCTTCTTACTACTCCTAACAGCAATACTCTCTTCTCCTCGGAACTGGAAGGACTAATGCTGTCTCCACTCAGGCACCTCTTGTGTCTTCTCCTCCCATTCTCCGTATTGTGTCCATTTGTCATTCTCATCTGTCCAGTACTGTACCAACTCCGATTTCTTTTTATTCCTTCCCAGAACGTCCTCCCACTGGAATTTCTTTCCTCTACATATTTTCTCTGCAGTTGTCAGTTTACAACTGTTGAGGAAGAGCATTAATCGCGTTGATATCACTTGTCTGGAAAAGCCTGACAAGCACCCTTCATTTCAACCAGATCATTAATATTATTGTTTATGGATAAACATCTGACACAAAAGGAGAGAACATCATTGTGTCATAAAAAAGATAACTCTTTCAAATAAATTATTGACAACCTGACCACTGTTACAACACCATTCTGCGATATACGGAAGCACTTATGTGTGGGGGGGGTGTCTTTACGCCTGTGAGCATGTGTGCGTGCGTGTGTATGTACGCATTTGACTCCATATCTTATTTCTTTATTGCCCACAAGAGGTTCAACACAGAGGGAACAAACAAGGACAGACAAATGGATTAGGTCGATTAACTGGTACTTAATTTATCGACCCCGAAAGGCTGAAAGGCAAAGGCAAAGGCAAAATCAACCTCAGCGGAATTTGAACTCAGAACGTAGCGACAGACGAAATACCACTAAGCATTTCGCCCGGTGAGCTAACGCTTCTGCCAGCTCACCGCCTTGTTTCCATATCTGTCTTGACACATTTATAACCCGTAACTTAGAGCTGTAAATAGGCACCGATAAGATAAAATTCGAACTTCGAAATGAATCATTTGTACTGTATTATATGTATTCGTCTAAGACCCTTCGAAACGAAGCTGTGGTATGGCCGCAGTTCACTAACTAAAATAATTAAAAGAAAAAGAGAATAATGGTTCGAACATTCTCAAATAATTTATTAAATTCAGATACGGTGGTATCAAATATCACCCCAAAAGCAACAATGCAATCACTCGCTATCGACGTGAACTCAGAACATGATTTCATAAAACCAATGCAGTAGTTATGCAACCATTAAATTGCTGTTTGTAATTTTTCTTTAATCATTTCTTAAAAGTTTTCATGATTAGCCTTCCTCGCTTCATGTTCTCGTTTAATTGATTTTGTTCTGAGGAGACATTTTTTCTTAACACGATTTCTCTTATTGCTTTCTTCTGTCGTCAGCGCTTAACTTCTTTTCTGTTCAGAGATATTGTACTTAATAAATGAACGGAGATGTTGTCTTGAGTTAAATTAATGGACGTCTTGAAAAATATATTTTGTACTGAGGTAATCAAGTTTTTACTTACTTAAAACCTGATTAGCTAATATAATTCTTTTCCACGTGTATTGATAACACTTTCTTTCTTTCTTTCCTTCTTTCCTTCATAAGCGTTTGAAGAAAAGAAGAAACTTCTTTAAGGTCACTAAAACTACTAGAAATAACAATAAAATCTCTCTGAAACCAAATTTCTAAAAAGAGGAACACATCGGCTAATATACTCCTAGATACACCTAAAACGATGTTCATAGCTAGTTAACTTTAGGTCAATGGAATTCTTCGATCAAAATTGGTCTTGTATTAAATGACAGCAGCATAGGCAGAAATAAACACAAACGCAAAAATCACAGACAAACATACAAATACACAAATGCATACACGTTGCAATATACGTGGTACAATCTGTTGTAGAGTTATTTATTGAGAATAAGGAATAAGAATATAGGGGTATAAAGGTAGTATAATCCTTAATATATTATATTTATTAATCTTAGTCAGTTTCTCATAAATATCCTATATTCTTTCTGTGACTATGTTATAAATACTTTTCTATTTCTTCTTTAAATTTTTTCATATATTCCAGTAAATGGTTTCTACAAAAGGCACGTGAGTATCACTAGAATAATACGGAAATATTTAACATTGAGATCAAAAATGGCTGAGTGTTTTTTGGCACGGGAGATGGATCGATGTTCAAAATACTTGGCTGTCAACGGGTAAGTCGACAAATTACAAATATAAAGGTTTCATAGTAATAAGCAGTAACACGTGAGGTGATGTAATACATCACTGTAAGCTGTATTCGTTCTTCAACGACTACAATCAGAAATGTCAATAAGCACAAAAATATCCTCTAAAATCAGTAGACTCTTTTGTATGCATAAGACGTAACATTGCATTCACAGATAAGGATTTTAAAAGAATTCACGCAAAAGCAGTAGGCTATTCTTAAAAGCTTCAGTGTCATCTGAAAGGAATCTGTGGACACCTGATGACTTTAAGTTTCGTTCGTGTCATTGTGGAATCAGAAATGTCAATAAGCACCTAGCGGCAAGATTTGAGAAGGTTTACACTTATGTGTTACGAGTCAGTATGAATATCACATGGGAAAAGCATCCGACCAAACAAAAACTGTATGGCAGTCTTCTTGCAATCACTGAAGTCCTTAGAAGAAAATGCATGCATTTTTGTGGGGAACACATTGCCGGATAGTTAAGCAAGAACGTATTAGTGATACACTCCTGTAGATAAATATATAGAGTCGTCCAGCGAAAACCTTCATTGACCAGCTTTGTACTGACACGTGATGTTATCTTCCCGTTTTGTTAGTGTCATGTAAGGTGATGATAGGTGACATAATCGAGTCAAGAGTATCCGGGTAAGCTCAACCAGATAAAGCTACAGCTTAGTGAAACAAATTTGTGGACGATTTTAATTTTCTTTACTCCTACGGGAATATTTAAATGCTCAAGATTTCGGTGTCAACTGGAGGTTAGTTACCTCTACTACGGATAACTATGTGCTTTGAATGCGACAAAAGAGTTTTAGAGAGGATAGTGGTGGCAACGGACGTTTACTAAAGTATTCTGAAGTTGCAAAGAATGATAGATTTGAAAGTAACGAATGAAACGGATGGAAGGCAAAGGAAAAGAGGATTACGTTTTGTGGGAAGGTTGTGCGCTGTTCGAGTGCTTAGATACTGTTTCATGAAATTCCGGATATATCAGCATCTCACATTAGCAGAGCAAGGTGATGCAACCCCCTTTTTAATGAACAAATTCAACATATCTTCATCCCGCCTCCATTAGAGCTAATGTCTGTCTACAATCACAAGCAGAAATTCTTTCCTGTGAGAAAACAACTACCTATTGAATAAAAGGTAAAGGGTGAATAGCCCTGCGAGAAATAACAGTCTCAAAGTACAACCCATTTTCTTTAAAATGCAAGGAATCGTTAGATAATGTAGTCCAAGATATACAATACCTGGAGGGAAAAGACTGAGTGTCCGATTAATTGGCTTTAGTAATTCATCGATTTCAATCCATAAGAGACTACAATTATGATACGTCTTCTGTAATCTTCACAAACACACTTCATTTCAATGGCTGCTGGGCATGACTGTGGCTTTAAGCAGATTGATCAGCCTCCCTTTTCTCCTGATTCGGCCCCACTTGACCATCATCTATTCCCCAAAATGAAAAAGCACTTGACTGAGAACCAGTACCGAAGGGATGATGACGTCATATCTACAGTTGATGACATTTTTTTAATATCAACAGGATGAAAGCTCCTTCACCAATACACTGCAACACCGACAGAAGAAACGTGTGGACCGCAAGGTGGACGATGTTGAAAAAGAAACCTCCTTTAGTCACATTCCATGAAAGAATCCTGGTGAGCCTATTGACTTTTCAGCTGACCCGCGTATGTGTTTCGGTACGTTACATGTAAGATTCAAACCCTGCCGGGGTAAACCATTTCGAAAATCGATAAACTTAAGTCGCTACACTCAAATACTGGAATTGACTTAATCGACTCGGCTCTACCCAAAGAGCTTTCAAGGCCTGTATATTCCTTCAAAACGAATATGATATCAGATGAGGATGATGGATAGGCAGAATTATTAGAGCGTCGAACAAAACGTTTTAAGGCATTTGGTCCGGTTCCTTACGTTCAGTATTTAGCGTCGATAAAATTAAATACCAGTCAGGTACACGTGTACTGGTTGTACCTACTCAAATTCCTGACCGTGTTCCTATGTAAGAAATTATTAAAGCAAATGACGATACGAAATCTCCAGCTTGTTTCGTTATAAATATTTATTATAAAACACAGCTTTCCCCCATTAAAACCTAACTGAATATTTTCCTCGGACAAACTCAAAAGCAAACTGATAAAACCCACCTAAATCTCATCTCTTTTCAAATTAACCCCCTCCAAAGTATTGCTTTTCGTCTCGTTTTTGGTTAGATATAGTAGCATTTTCTCTCTCACTCACTCTCTCTCTCTCTCTCTCTCTCTCTCTCTCTCTCTCTCTCTCTCTCTCTCTCTCTCTCTCTCTCTCCTTCTCCCTGTCTCCCTCTCTCTCTCCCTCTCGCTTCCTCCCCCCTCTCTCTCCCTCTCGCTTTCTCCCCCTCTCTCTCCCTCTCGCTTTCTCCCCCCTCTCTCTCTCTCTTTCAAATCCAATTGTTCCCTCTTCTCTTTTACTATTTCTCTGGCAAAATCATTCATTTTATTGTGTCACTATCTCTTGCAATACGTTTAGTTTTATCATCGTTAATAATGTTACCATGATTGTTCTTATAACGACTTATACGTGTCTTTATTGTCCTTAGGAAAAATAAAGGAAACACTATTAATACAGTTATCATCGTTGTCATGATCATCATCATTATCATCTTCATCAGTAGTAGTAGTAGTAGTAGTAGTAGTAGTAAATTGCATCACTGTTACTACTTTTGCTCTCCCTGATATGTCTATTAACGATTATAATGGTCTTTACCGTATCACTGTACCATAACGAAATAAATGAATTGTCAGCCCATAAAATCGTTACCTGATAAATCTTTAACTGGACTAAATCACTTATATTAATGACAACTTGACTGAAATGATCTATTGATATTTTCGTCATTTCTATTGACATAAAACCCACGTAATTGATTCTACTCCGAGTACTAACCTAACGAACAGACCATTATAAATTTCTATGTGTTGGCACGAATTTGTCACACATTTTTCTTTACAAGTCACTTTATTAGCATAACAATTGTTCAATAAAAGATAAACCACTTTGGTAGAGAATGTTTTATATACATACAGTCACATCTATATGTATGTATACTTGTGCGTGTCTTTATGTAAGGACATACACACACATATATGCAAGTATATTCACATATATATGTGAATATATGTGTACATATATTTCTACATATATATACTTATATTTATACATATATATATATGTGTGTGTGTGTGTGTGTGTGTGTGTGCGTGTGTGTGTGTGTGTATACATAGATATATGTGTGTATTCATATACATTTGTTTATGTATGTATATATTTATATAGATAGATAGACATAAATATAAATATCATACATGCACATACACGCACACACATACACACACATATGTATGTATATTATTTAATATACACAATATATGTTTTTATGAATTACTGTTAGTTTGATGTGATGAGAGCTTACCAGACAGTATTTTTTAACATGTCTGGCATTGCCCACGTGTCATAACAAACTGAAAATAGGAGGATAGGATGAAATAGAAAAAGCGAGAAAAGGCGAGAAAGAAGTAGATATAAAAGGTGGAAGGTTGAAAAACTGGAAAACGAAAAAGAAAACGGAAAGAAGCAAAAGGGGGCTGGATTAGAGTTACTTCCTCTTTGACCGTAAAATATAATGCTGAAAAGATAGTAGCTTAGAGTCTGTGGTACAGCTGTTCCATCCGGAGAGGGTGTCACTTTTTAATTCGTCAACAGAATTGGAAAGTGCCACACTCTCCGAATTGGACAGCTGTGCTACAGATTCTAAGACACTATATTTTACAGTCAAAGGGGAACAAACTTTAATTTTCCCCACTTTTTGCTTCTTACTGTTTTCTTTCTCCTTTTCCAGTTTTTCCACCTTCTATAATAATAATAATAATAATAATAATAATAATAATAATAATAATAATAATAATAATAATGATAATAATAATAATCGTTATTATTTTCATTGTCATTATTGTTGTTGTTACAGAGAGCCGGTAGAATCGTTAAAACGACGGATAAAATGCTTAGCGGAAGTTCGTCCGTCCTTACGTTTTGAGTTCAACTTCCTCCGAAGTCGACTTTGCCTTTCATCCTTTCGGAGTCGATAAATTAAGTACCAGTTGAGCATTAGGATCGATATAATCGTCTTAAATCCCACCACACGCACACACATTTGAAATTGCTGGCCCTGTGCCAAATTTTAAGACCATTATTATTATTATTATTATTATTATTATTATTATTATTATTATTATTATTAAGGCAGCTTAACATTTGGTATTCAAATTCCTCCGAGGTCGACATTACCTTTCATTCTTTCGGGGACGATAAATTATATACCAAGTAAAGCTCTACGGTCGATTTAATCGACTAGCTTCATTCTCCAAATTTTCAGGCCTTGTGAATATGTAGAAAGGATTATTATTATCATCATTATCTTCTTTATTATTTTTCAGAAGCTTAAAAATATTAATATCGTCGCCCTTGTTGTTAGCATTGATATGTTTTGTTTCAGTTTTGTTTACAACATGGTTGGATATCTGGAAAGATAAAATATGTCGTTTTTGTCGTTGCGCCATTACAATCAAATTTCATTGAAGAAACCTGTAACCTGTATGTAATAGGTGGAACAAAACTACGTTTGTTTTGTCTGCGTAACCTCAGGAAAAGAGAAGAAGAAACTAAACAGCACCAGTAGAAATTCTTACTGAGAAACCACCATATCTTACTGATCATATATCAGCTGATTGGTCTTCTATCTACCGTTACCACTAATATATCTGTATTAGACTGGTGATCGCTTGTATACAATTTGACGTTTTGATGAAATGAAACCATGGTTTGGAGGTGACGACAAATTTATATACATATTAAATGAAATTAAGCTACTTTACCTCAAAAATATTTGTTTTCGCACACGCATACATAAACACAGAAGCAATGAAAAATTTGCTAGATATTTATATTGCTAACATCCTACTCAGGAAGAGGCTGACAAAATAGTGCCTATATATCTCTATATATCTTCCCATGTATAATATGATATATATATATTAATATGATTCAGCGGTTAAAATAATGACAATATTCATGATTAAATAAAGTAGTGTGTCCAAGTAAAGAGTCTGATTGAATTTGTACTTGAATATACCAATAAACGCTAACACAGTTTAAAATATCAATAAAGTGCTAAAGACATTGTGCTACAGACTAGAACATCATTAGAATTGTCTAGACGATTCTCTCTCCATTTACTATAGAACAATAACGAGTATTATTCTATGAGAGTGCCAGCACCAACATTGTTTTCTAGAGGTATTCAAGCGCTATTCAAATGTATTGTTAAGTACATTCTAACATCTATGATTGAATGAATTCATACACATATACATATATCTATATCAATATCTGTATCTGTACATATACGTATATGTATGTATATGTGTATGTGTATGTATATGTATATATATATATATATGCATATATACATACATATATGTACATACCTACATATCTATGTAGATATACATGCATATATGGGTACAGGACATCGAAAAACGTAGACACAATGAGAAACGAAAATCAAAATACAAAAACACAGAAAACGAACTTTTTTCGAATAACGAAATAAAACAGAGAAACAAGACAGGCAACATAAAGAACATTACCTTCATCAGTTGTCCCTTGCTTTACGTACTCTGCATTTCGAAGGTAAGGATTTCAGAATTTGATGCTGAAAATGGCCAATGTTTCTGGTGGTGAGAGTGTGAGGGGGAGTTAGGAATGTGGACTGAGTGCCAAGGGGGCAGCAACCCGAAAAAGTGTGGGAAGTTTAGGAAAAGTTTGAGGCCTTCTCATAAATATTAGTATAAACTAATATCTATGAGAAGGGCCCTTGATTTTCCTGAATATTTGGGATGAAAAACCCTAGCTGATCACACACGTCAGCGCTGCAAACATACGTCAAACATTTCGTCCGGTTACGGTATTTTACACAAGCTGAACGCTTTGTAATGAGGAGTGTTTACGTTCATGCATGATTCACTCAATTTCTTCTGTTCCATCAATGGTGTCATATTTTCAGGTGAACTCGACTGCTTTCTATAGCAAGTGTCTTGACATTGAGGGACAACAACCTACGATATCAAACTGTACGCACTTATCTCTAACTTTATTCCTATATTCTTAAATCATCTATGACTGTGCTGCTCGTTGTCCACTGTTGCAGTTCAGTGGTATTCCTAAACTTATCGTTAAGATTTCTTTGTATTCATTTATTTATTTATTTATTTATTTATTTATTACTACTAAACCTATCTCTGTTCGAGCAGGTCTGTTAGTCTGTTAGGTTGGCTTTTTGCGAAGTAGGATCTTCGATCCTTTAAAATTACCAAGGTTTCCCTTTTACCTATCCTATTTAAGTTTTGTTACGTTTTTCAAGGAGCTTAACCTCATCATGACATTTATTAGTGTCCGCCTTGATTTGTAATTTATATGAACTTAGGAATGATAAATTCGATAAGATGTTGCATAATAGTACTGCTAGTAGATAAAATAAGGCAAACACTGATAAATATAATCATATCGATGATGAGGCCAAACTCATTGCAACAATGTCCTTATGGCTATATTAGTATCAAGAATATATGCACTAAATTTCTTTATTATTACTTAGTGAAAAAAGTTTCGACATTTTTATATTGCCTTAAAGGAGAAAATTGCAAGCTTCATAAATTTTCAAATCCGATATTTAAGTAAGGAATTTCAGGTTACCATTAATTATATCTAATAATAATAACTATTTAATCTAATAAGGTTAAATATTCAGTGCTAATTATATACATACTATTAGAATTTTAAACATTAAAATAACATTTACTAATTCATTATCAATAAAATTTTATGTAACTCAGCGTCTTGTCAGAGATTACACATAGTAAGAATCCTTGAAATTCGTGTTTAACACCAACTGGCAATTAGATTTAATCATATATTCATAAAGCTTAATGTATGTGCTAACGGAATAGGCATTATCCTTCTTAATCTAGTTAATAATATTGATTTCAAATTTTTGCACAAAGCCAGCCATTTCAGGGTCGGGGATACATCGATTACATCGATCTCAGTGTTCAAATGGTACTTATTTTATCCCTTTTAATAAGGATGAAAGATAAAGTCGACGTCGGCGGAATTTGAAGTCAGAATATGAAGACGGACGAAATGCCACTAAGCATCGTACCCGGCGTGCTAACAATTCTGCCAGCTCACCGCCTTAAATGTAGTTAATAATATTGCTAAATGTATGATTAAGTTGAACGACCAATGGATATTAAGTATGAGTTACAGTGGTTTAGTCAATGACAAGAACCCTATAGCATATAACTACTAGTAATATGAAATTTTATAGATTATGAGTTAGTTTTCTTTCTTTTAATATGAACATTCTAATAGTAAATATAAAATCAATATTGAATACCTAAACTTATTACATTTAACTGAGGAACATTACCGATTGATAAAACTAATGTTTACGAGCTTAATTAAATATTTAATTTAAATATTTATGTAGACACTGGCGTATTTAAATATATATTCTAATATTCGATCTTTCCTTGAAATATTTCTGACATACTGCGCAACGCTAATGAAATTTAGTGCAGATGGTTTTAATATTAATGTAACTGATGGGACATTTTTTAATAAGACTATGTTTATTTTTAGTACTTAAAACTAACTTTCTTTGTGAAAGGTATAACTTTTATTGAATTTTGTTCCGGTTTTCATTCTGTTAATCAAAATATTTTATTAGTTTTCAAATGAAATATAACAGTTTCTCTACTTTTTTTCTTATATTCTCTCCAGCACTATAGAATTTGTGTTATTGTTCTACAGTCGTTTTTAGAAATGACCTTATAAACACACATACGATATCGTACATACACATCGACACATGCATAAAACAGATCAAGCGAACATATATCCATACATATACAAATAGATGTTTGGTTATACATGCGGAAATCAATATACAGACACAGTAATAACAGAAACAGCCGGTGAGAATACATGACTCATATTTCCAATATAATAAGAAAAAGATTTGTCAACATTGTAATTTTAACAATCAACGAATATAGATATATTGAGGAACATTCTGAAGAAAATGTGGTTAAACATTGAAACAATTTGCGAACTGAATAGATGACAATATATTGTACATTTAAAATATAGAGTTTATACTCATTTATATGTACTGAAGTCTTCTGAATTTTCTGATCGGGAAAATCTGATTCATACACGTGTATATGTATGTATGTATGTATGTATGTATGTATGTATGTCATCATTCAGTGTATTTCAAGATTTCTTGCCAATAGACAAAGACTTAGTTTCTAACCTAGATCCAAGGCACTTTCATTGGAATTTTAACATCAAGAACTGGTATTTTTGTATGTATGTATGTATGTATGTATGTATGTATGTATGAGCTGATTTGTATGTTTTATGTAGGTATTCTCATGCATATAGTTACATATTTAGACATGCTCATATATATTTAAATGATAAACTTCTGGAAAGTTTTACAGATTTTTACAGTTCCAGTGATGGATTGGATATGTAGTCTTCGAATTAGCTTTTTTTCTTTCTGGTTTTGAGAAGCCAAATTTCTCAAGATTGGTATGTAGGCAGTGTGTTACATATCCCAGGGCTCCAATAATTACAGGTATAAACCTGAACTTATAAATCTGGATAGAGTAACTGTAGATTTCTCAATAGTTCAGCATAGGTGTTCTCTTCTTCACTGATCCTCAGTTTTATATTAGCATCTGCTAGGCATGTAATTTCCACAACTGTGCACAGTTTCTCTTTTCTATCCCAAATCATTATATCAGGTCTGTTGTGTTTACATTGTATTGCGGTCTTCACTGGTACACACCACCAGTATTCCTTTTTATTATTAGTGGCTATGGCTTCCACCATATTGTAGGTTCTTATTTCGTTCTCCTCAGAAATATCCATCCTTCCGACGGATTTCATTATAGAGTGTTCTAGCTACAACTGCTTATGATGTGGATGATATCTTCAGTGTGAATTCCACAAAGTTTGCATCGGTTGTCACATTTTACAACTCTTCCTGCATCTCTAACCGTTTTGTGCATCAGGTATTTGGTTGATATTTACTGTTCCTGGATTGCAAACTCATGCCATTCAGAGTGGGAGGTAGTAAGCTAGCTATTATTCCATGATAAACGGCTTTGATGATCAATGTTAATATCATCACGGAGCTTTCTACTAACATATCCATGCATAGTCTTCTGCTAATATAGGCTCATCCTTTCATCTGACGATACGTTGCGGTAGAGTCATGCGACTTCTTTGGGCATGTATTCTAGGTTATCAGACAAAGAGCGTTGCTCAATGAACTGCCTTCCTGGTCAAGGAATGCATTTCGACACTTATATGTATGTATGCATGCATGTATGTATGTATGTATGTATGTATCTATGTATGTATGTATGTATCTATGTATACATGTACGTAAATCGTTGTAAGTTCTTTACATTGTTACTAAAAGCTTCGCTGTTCCATGTATTATTAATCAACATCTGGCGAGTATTACTTCACAGCATGTAGCATACTTTCAGGAATTGCTTTAAAGGACTATGTAGTCGCGATAAGATATAGACAGACTCTCAGCCTTACCATCTTGATTCAGTCGAACATTCAAGGTATAACAGCTGGAAGAAGAGGGGGATACACAAGCACTCGGTTTTCATTTCTAGCTGCATAAACCCGAGCAGCAGGAAATGGAATGCTTTGTTCAAAGTTACGATGTGTTACTGATCAGGAATCTGATCAACGGCCTTATTATCGTGAACTCAAAAGCTTCACAATTAGACCGGATACCATCACAGACATAGTATTAAAAACAAACTTACCAGTCGATGATAATGGCAGACTTGTCATTCAAATACAATAATAATAAAAAAACGGTTACTACCATTGTGAATTTAGTAATCAACAACAAACGGTAGATTGAGACATATTACCTTAAAAACTATACAATGAAGGAATAATTAGTAGCAATATAAATCAAAGAAATATCCATCAATTACTTCAAATGTTATAGATTCTGCACTCAAGTGCTGAATATTCATTCGCCTTATAATGCCTTTAATCATGAATATGTGTGTATATATA
>NC_068990.1:5972635-5981618 GCF_001194135.2 Octopus bimaculoides
AATCGTCGTCGTCTTCATCATCATCATCATCATCATCATCATCATCATCATCATTATCATCATCATCATCATCATCATCATCATCATCATCCTTGTGATTGTCGTCTACTCATCATTCTTGTTATCCTCATCATCACCCTTATTACTATCGACACCAGCATCATTAATACCACCGTCATCGATGTTGACGTTGTCTTCACTGTCGCTGTCATCATCGTCTTTACTCGCATCTTCATTTTTTTCGTCATTGTCATCACCATCCCTATAATCATCAGCATCGTCGTCGTCTTGACCATCATTATCATCCTCATCATCTTCGTTGTCGTCTTCATTATCTTCATCCTTCTCATTATCACCGTGTTGGCATTGCAAAATCTTTAATCATTTTTGGCAGGAAAGCTTTCAAAGTTGCGCACCTATGCAGTCTACGTGTCTTATTTGTTGAATCTGAATTTTTTGGCAGATTGATGTATTACATCGATTTCTTTAATCCTCCTTTTTTTTCTTTCTTAGCTCCCTCCATCTTCGTTGAATAAAAAGAATAATTGAAAATGACAACTTATCTTCCTTTTCTTAATAGAGTAATTACGTTTTCTTTGTACTCACCATATTTTACAAACCCAGCATCATCAAGACATGGCCAACTATGAGACTATCCAGTAGAACTACTAACTGTACTATTTTGTTCGATCAACTTTATACATGGCATAGCTCTGTCTACTGGTGCAGAGATGCATAGAACAGTCTGCTCCTAGCAATTCCCATCATCCACTTCAGGCGTCACCAAGGGGCTACAATGAAATCCTTTGACACACTTAATGTCATTTAAAAATACTAACGTCTCTAAAGTTTTCTTGAGTTCTAAACTTTCTTGAGTTCTAAACTTTCTTGAGTTCTAAACTTTCTTGAGTTCTAAACATTGGAACAACATAACCCACAGCAAAGGTGGGTGATGAACTCTACAGTCGATTCCAGTGTATGGAATTCAGTTGTTCGATGGACTTGTTAAGCAGCTTATTCAATCAGAGTGAAAATTAGTAGAGTACTTCACAGAAAAATTCTTCATTCATTTACTTCTCGGGTAAAATCGACGTGACACAAACATAACAAGGATGGGTCTTTGAATCATATGTACGGCCCATCCATAGTTTCCGTTAATTTAAATTCATTCATCGAGTTTGGATCACACACGGATCTATGGTAAATGTACTTGCCTAAGATGCCACACAAGTAAAATTGGACATGAGACCTCCTGTTTGCAACGCGAACTTCTTAACTACTCGGTCAAGTCTGTGTCCACTAAGACAGGATAGTCATAAATAAAAACCAATCAAACAGAGGTCTAAATATTTTTGTAAGATCAATAGACTTAAACCGTCGCCCAATTTGACATTACAGCCTTGTGAACCTTTGTATGTCGTCAGAAGAGGCCACTACGACTAAAGCTCTCAAACTGTATCTTTGGTCAGAAGATAACCCAGTAAGCGTGGTTTATTCTTTCCTTTCCATAACACTAAAGTAGGAGGCTCACTACAGAATATCTTTTGATTAAGCTGTAAGATAAAACATTAAAAAATTAAAAACAGTAAATGTCAACATATAAATGCTAAACAATAATAGAAACTAACTACACTGGTTCCCGTAGATGATGAAAAATATTAAAATAAATGTAGAAGAGTAACAAGTATGATAACTAGATACGAGTAAATCTTTACGAGTAGGACGGAGTCTGACGGAGGGCGCTCAACATAAAGCGTTGCAACACATATTCTTGCAGTTTCAATTGCGATAAATGCTCGAACCTATTTTTAACCTTCTGTCAATCCCTGCTACGTTGCAATGTAATTTAAAACAGTTGTAACGGATTTCTGCCGTGTTGAACATTGCTTATGGGTAAATTCATATGTTAGTGTGAATTCTAGATGGAATAATAGTCCTAAATGTATTTCGTATAGCATATTTATTCAATTCACAGATAAACATCGTTTGCTGACGTGAATAATTAACGATATACATCAATATTTTAGAGATAAAGATTCACAGAAACCCTGTTTCTGCGAGTTTTACACATGGTTGTCAACAATGCGCTATATTTCTGCAAGGATCAGATTACTAAATCAGATAAAATTGAAATAAAAATAAAGTTATGCCGTCCGAATTATCATCATGGTGTTGCACACAAATCATTCCAGCATCTAAACTGCAGATGTACTTTCTCTCTCTCTCTCTCTTTCTCTCTCTCTCTCTCTCTCTCTCTCTCTCTCTCTCTCTCTCTCTCTCTCTCTCTCTCTCTCTCTCTCTCTCTCTCTCTCTCTCTCTCTCTCTCTCTCTCTCTCTCTCTCTCTCTCTCTCTCTCCCTCTCTCTCTTCCGATGCTACTGTTGGTACAGTAGTTTCTACTCCTCCAGAGTGATTGTTCTCGTGCTATGTCCATCTAGGCCCACCAGACTCAGTGATCTTTCCTGCTTTCGTCGACTTTATTATGTACACAACCCCTTAGTTGCACCAACATTTAAGACCAATCTTTCCTTCCTTGATCTCTAGGTAGTTAATCCAATGGAAATCCTTTCTTGTACGTGTTTTTCTTGCAGTCGTTGATTTTCAATTGCTCAAGAAAGGCACCAATTGCATTGGCCTTGTAAGGACCGTGCGATCAGGAGAGATGACGAGGAATAGCTCCTTTAGAACATCGCATGGTCGATACAAATAAAAATATAAAAAGAGGATAAATGAGTATAAGTGCCAAAAGGAAAAGAGAGACACAACCGGTAGAATGTTTAAGAGAAGATTTTATTGATATGTCAACTTGTGTGTCTGTGTGTGCGACATATAAACATAATAATTGACAAGCCGTCATGTAAAGAAGTGTATGTGTATACAAACATGGATGTATGCGTATGCGAGAAATACAGAGTATAGAAAAGAGTCTATAATGAAGAAAGTCCAGACACAAGGATGATAAAATACCAGTTCGCATTCAAGGTACACAGTGTTTGAGGTGCTGTAACAAGAAGTTGAGTCCGCGTAGCAGAGCCGAGGAGAGGAACATGTCGTGTAAGAAGTTGTGGCTTCAATGCTGCTGCCGGTTACTAGGTACAGGAGTTCTCGCAGGTTGTATTCGCTGTTAGCCATGGTGAAGCATTTCACAAACAATGTGGAGATAGAACCTGTGCGAATGGTGGTGTGTACGTAGAGAGATGATGTAGTTAAGAAGATGATGGTGGCGACGAAGATGGAATTTGCCGTAAGCTGCTGGTTGAGTGTTCAGTCTCCATGTGGCTATTGTTGTCGTCGCTGGAACTGGCGGTGTGCTTTGTGGTCTGGAGCCGAACTGACTGACTATGACGGTGAAAAGCTGGCTTTTATAACATGCTGTCGGCTCAAACTGAGGTTTAGAAAAAAACTGTCTCACGCGACCTTATCTGAAAGCTGCGATTGGTTGGGTTACATGTTGGTTCGCAATAGAGCAGGAGACAAACTACGCCAATACCAACCAATCAGAGTGGTGGACACAACAGGGTCCAAAGGTGCGGCTGAAAGCTAGCTGTTATCCACAACGTCCGTATTCATGTATATATAGCAGAGAAAGAGAGAGAGAAGTATCCCTTAAGGCGTACGCTACAGCCTCATCAGTCACAGACGATCTTCGCAGGTCGACTACAGGCAAAGTTCCTTCCTCCAGACCAAACCGTTAAAAAGAGGTATCGATGGATGTATAAGGGTGTGATAATTTATAGTTATGTAAACAGCCATAAAACAGTGTAGGGAGAGAGCTGGCAGCCAAACTGAGATATTTTCCAAAGTGAAACATGAAGACTGTAGAAGGTAATTTGTGGGAGATTTGGTTGCTATTTCTAGCAGATCGAGTAACCACATAGGCACTCTTTCGTTGACTCGTTTTCTTCAGTGCTGCTGCTGTCGATATTTATCCCTAGGTCGGCCCTATTTCACATTACATCAAACACGTTCCAACCGTTGTTATCTTGTCTGTTTAAGATCCTATTATCCATTGTTCTTACTTTTCTTAAGAATTGGTTGGAATATCAATGGACAGTCATGTTAAATCATACAACATCATTTACTCTCTGCAAGGTTATAATGCGATTGTGAACTTTAAATTGAAGCTTAAAACCATCATCTGCAATCTTTCTTCTGGGGAATTCAATTTTCTAGATGGATTGGCCGTTTTTAGTTTTCATTGACAATCAATGCACTTTAGTCTACCTTACATCATTTCTTCCCCCGAGAAAAACCAAGCGTACACGATTTCCCCATTTTCCTTTACGAAAACAAATCATCAAAATATTTTATTTCACGTTGTTCCAGTCGACTCACATGGCAAAAATGAGTAGTACCTCTGCTTCAAACAGCAAGCCATGTCACGTTCTGTGTAACACTAAATCTCCCTGAGAACTATGGTAAGCGTTTCTGTGGAGTACTCAACTACATGCACGTTACTTTCACGAGTAGGTTGTTCCGTTGATCAGATCAACTGGAAACTTCGTCGTCGCAAACGACGGAGTGCCTGTTTATTTATTTTTTTTTCCCTAACATTGTCTTTCGAAGCAAGTTTAGTAATACTTATTTTCTGTAAATAATACAGAAGAGCTCAGTTACTAAAGTTTTATCTTCTTAATTGTTGAATACAAACCACATTTTTTGCTTAATAATCCATATCACTAAACAAATGAAATTTCCTTTTTTATGTTTATTTTCCTAGATATCGAAAAATATAGATTAGCTTCTATTTCTTTGTCTCGTTCATTCAGTTTCTTTGTTACTCTCTCTCTCTCTCTCTCTCTCTCTTCATTTCTCTCTCTCTCCCTTTATGTTTAATTTAATAAGTTTACCTACATAGATTATAAGAATATCAGTGTCTATCTGTTCCTCCATTAGTCTCTTTCTTTGTTTTCCTCTCTCCTCTTCTTAATTTTCTCTCCCTCTCTCTCTCTCTTCCATCCTCGCTTTCTTCCTCTCTCTCTCCCTCTTGCTCTCACTCTTTTTTCTGATCTTTCTCTTCCTCTAACTGTTTTCCTATCTCTCTCTCTCTCTCTCTCTCTCTCTCTCTCTCTCTCTCTCTCTCTCTCTCTCTCTCTCTCTCTCTCTCTCTCTCTCTCTCTCTCTCTCTCTCTTATATTTATCTAAGTCTATTTTTGCAGGTATATAAGAATATTGTGTTAGTACGTCTCTTTGCCTGCCTGCCTGCTTCTCTCTCTCTCTTTCTCTCCCTCCCCCTTCTTTCTCTCACTCGTTAGCCCTCTGCCTTCCACTCCCCCCCCCCTTCAAAAGCACTAGCTCTGTCTTCCTCCCAATCTTTCTCACTCTCTATCCTTTTGTTCCCCTCGTGAAAAGAAAGAATCTTTGCAAAGATAAACATATCCAGATTCAAAACAATGCATTAAAAAAACATAAGCAAAATGTTTTGGAATTAACTAAATATTCTTTTCTACTAATAAGCACAAGGCTTAAAAGTGTTTTGGTGAGGTAGGGATTAGTTGATTACATTGACCCCAGTGCTTGGCTGCTACTTATTTTACCGGCCCCGAAAAGGACGAAAGATAAAGTCGGCATCGGCGGAATTTGAACTCATGACGTGAAGACGGACGAAATGCCGTTGAGAATTTGCCCGGGGGTGCTAACGATTCTGCAAACTCGCTGCCTTGGAATTAACCAAATATTATCAGCAAAGCTACAGAGTCACTAAGAACATGAGGATGTAGGTGTTTACGTGTATTCTGTGTTTGTCGACGCCCCCCCCCTCCCAACATCGCTTGACAACCGATGTTGGTATGTGTACGACCCCGTAACTTAGTGGTTCGGCAAAAGAGATCGATAGAATAAGTACTAGGGTCGCTTTGCTCGACTAAAGGCGGTGCTCCAGCATGGCCACAGTCAAATGACTGAAACAAGTAAAAAGTAACAATTTATAGTTACTTACTTCATTATTGTTCGGTCGACAGTCTTCAACCAACATACAAGCTATTTGCGTCTAGTGGAGGCGCAATGGCCCAGTGGTTAGGGCAGCGGACTCGCGGTCATAGGATCGTGGTTTCGATTCCCAGACCGGGCGTTGTGAGTATTTATTGAGCAAAAACACCTAAAGCTCCACGAGGCTCCGGCAGGGGCTGGTAGCGAACCCTGCTGTACTCTTTCACCACAACTTTCTCTTACTTCCTGTTTCTGTTGTGCCTGTAATTCAAAGGGTCAGACTTGTCACACTGTGTCACGCTGAATATCCCCGAGAACTACGTTAAGGGTACACGTGTCTGTGGATTTCTCAGCCACTTGCACGTTAATTTCACGAGCAGGCTGTTCCGTTGATCGGATCAACTGGAACCCTCGACGTCGTAAGCGACGGAGTGCCAACAACAACAACAGCATCTAGAAACGTATTGGTTTATATTTTTGTAAGTAACTTAAGACGTAATCATTAGCATCCATTAATTTTGAAGGGTTAAGTGAGCAAATGTTAATGATTTTTTTATATATAAGAATGAAAGCGTTTGGTTCAATTGGTGTCCCTAGCTACTAAGACGGTCTTTGTAGGGCTTAACTTCACATCGTGACTAAATACGTTTTGTTACAATTGTCTGTGTTCAGATGGTTATTGATAAAGATATACTGTCTAGGTCTACGAATATAATCTTTTTCAGAAGACTTGTTTTGTTTAGATTTATGTTATTCGCATAAGATGATTTCTTCAACGAACGAAAGATGTCTTTGTTGCAAATAAACGAAAGAATGTTTATACCTAAGGATATATTTTACATTAGTGGTAGATTTTTAAAAGATGATGCTGAACAATGGAAATTGTAATAATGGTAATATTGTTTGCAATAGTTTGGTGATGCTGGTGTTAATTATAATGGTTTCTGATTTAGGCGATTTTGGCACAAGGCCAGCACTTTTGAGGGGAAGGTATTAATCAATACTATTGACTTCAATACCTGACTGGTATTTTCTTTCATCCACCCCGAAAGGATGAAAGGCAAAGTTAACCTCGGTGGAATTTGAACTCCGAACGTAACGAGACGGAAGAAATGTCGCTAAGTATTTTGTCCGACACACTAACGATTCTACCAGCTTACTGCCTTCATAATAATAATAATAATAATAATAATAATAATAATAATAATAATAATAATAATAATAATAATAATAATAATAATAATAATAATAATAATAATAATAATAATAATAATAATAATAATAATAATAATAATAATAATAATAATAATAATAATAATAATAATAATGATGATGATGATGATGATGATGATGATGATGATGATGATGATGATGATGGTGGTTTCAAATTTTGGCACAAGATTAGTAATTTCGGGAGGTGCAGTAATCGATTACATCGACCCCGAAAGAATGAAAGACAAAGTCGACCTCAGCGAAATTTGAACTCAGAACGCAAAGACGGACGAAATGCTTATGTCCATATATGACGTATGTTCATATTGGCACGTTTGGGAAATACAGTTGGTATGAAATCAGACAGCTGGAAACGTCCGATCAGGTTTGCAAAGCTTTTGCAGACCACTCTTATCAGCTAACCCCATACAGTCCAAACATTCATTCAACATAACGTTCCACTAACTCCCACGCGCAAGTTATTCCAAGGAAAACCTTAGACTCCCGAAGAAATTTAGTTTCCCAATCCTTGCCAGGCTGTAGACAGCTACCAGTTTGAACCCACTCGATTCACTCCTGCTCAGGTCCAGAACCATCGGCTTACCTTCCAAGTAAGGTTGATTCAGACCTTTCCGAAACAAAACAGCGGCTCCACTACCCGGTCGTTTTGAAGAGGCTTACACCTCGTTTCTATAGAAAATGGACGTGAAGACTCATCGCTCGGAGTTCCTGATCTCACGTTGGTGGCCACCACACCTATATCGATCTGAGGTCACTGAGAAGGTGGCCATATTCCCATGGTAACCCCTGACCACAGCATTTATACTAACTATTCTAAGGCCATTAGACGGAATGAGGAAGGCTTCGAAAAGCCACTTACTTTATTCCTAAGAGGCTAAGCGTTCACCAGGTTGGGTGGATGTCGAGTGGCATCTGTCTTCTAACAGGTATTTCATTCCTCCCGCCGGTTGTAGGCGTCTTGGCGTTGATACTGGTATTGCAGCAAGCCCTATCGAAGTGTCTCTTAGTTTCGGTTTCTATTAACGGATGTAACTAATATGTTAATGGAAACAGAGTAACAGATGAAACCGTCATCTCCCTCTCCATTATATAATTGCTCTTATTGACATAAGCCCTCCAGACGTTATTAATTTTATTCATCTTAACTCATTGTCTCATAATTAACTACTGTACTGTATTCTTTACAAGTCTAAGTCTTTTTTCTAGTCTCGTTGCTGATTCTTCACCCGTCAAAAGGCTTCATTTACAGTCGTGTTGCTTATTAAAATAACGTGGACATTGATTATTTCTCCTGATGTTGCGTTGTTCACACGCACACACACACATACACATACACATATATATATATATATATACATATGTACATATACATATATACATATATACATATATATATGTGTGTGTGTGTGTGTGTACATATATGTATGTATTATCTATATTATGTATGTGGAGGCGCAATGGCCCAGTGGTTAGGTCAGCGGACTCGCGGTCATAGGATTGCGGTTTCGATTCCCAGACCGGGCGTTGTGAGTGTTTATTGAGCGAAAACACCTAAAAGCTCCACGAGGCTCCGGCAGGGGATGGTGACGAACCCTGCTGTACTCTTTCACCACAACTTTCTCTTCCGGTTTCTGTTGTCCCTGTAATTCAAAGGGTCAGCCTTGTCACACTGTGTCACGCTGAATATCCCCGAGAACTACGTTAAGGATACACGTGTCTGTGGAGTGCTCAGCCACTTGCACGTTAATTTCACGAGCAGGCTGTTCCGTTGATCAGATCAACTGGAACCCTCGACGTCGTAAGCGACGGAATGCCAACAACAT
>NC_068990.1:5981695-5990690 GCF_001194135.2 Octopus bimaculoides
AATGTGGTACTTAAAATGTTTGAGGCACCAGAATTTGGTAGGGTAAAAACCAAAAACAAAATCAAGAGATTTGGTGAATAAAATTTGAAGAAAAGCAACAAAAATTCAATAGGTTATAGCATTACGTACGTTTCGTACAAACTTCATTTATTCATGTAGTGAGAACACTACATAAAATGTACAATGAAAATGTACTCCTCAGCTGCATAATGGAATTTCATTTTAGAAAGTCATATTGTAGATGTGTGCAAAAAACAAGAGTAAGAGAAGAAAAAATACCATCTTGACTGGGCTGCCATTCAACAGTCTAGTGAATCAAACAAGAATTTAATTTCTATATAATCTAATTGGAGGGGTAGTAGTAATTTCAATTTAGAGGAAGGTATATTAAGTAGTAATGGACAGCAAGTTAGGAGTAAATCAAGCAAGAGAACAAAAAAAAAAAGAGAAAATGAAAATGGAAGAACAATACCCTAAGGAGTGGTTGAGAGAAAATTTAAGGTAAGGGAATTTAGGTCAATGTATTGGAGAATTATATCTATTCCTCAGTATATTTAGAATAATACAACAAAACATTAAAGTACTAAATTTAAAACCATAGGGAACATTAATAATTAAATTAGAACAAGACAAACATTTATAGTTAAAATAAGATAAACATTAATGTGGGGTAGCTTTAATTCTCTTAATTTAGTCCTGTTTTTCTAACTTTATTCCTCCCCCTTTTTTCCTCCTCCTTCTCCCTCCCCCTTCTCTTTGTTCTGGTTTTGGCCATTAATATTATGGTTTTACTTATAAATAATATCTCTCTTCTACCACCCCTAAAATAACATCCTAAAATAAGTGGGGACCCACTGGGTAATATCATCTGTGATTACTTATGTCTAGAAGAAAATGAAGCTTGGATAGCCACCCTGAAGCATCTTTGACCATCAGTCTACACGCTCAAAGCTGAACTGGAGATAAACAATCACAATAGAACTTCATGTCAGAACTCAACGAGTGAGCTTTTGATCAATAGAGGATCGTTATTTTCTGATGATTTATTAATGTGAAAGAGAAAATGTTATTACGCTATTTAAGCAGAAATACTTTCCGTTTTGTGGTTAAGAGAGTCAACGCAGAATTAAACACAGGTTAAAGCAGAGCATGATGTCTGGAACATCAAATCTACGCAACTTACTGTCATCTGCTTTATTTACATTATCAACATTATTTATACATTTTATCCAATTAATTAATTTAATTGTCTATGTAAAGCCGGTAAACCATAACTGAGGAAACTGTATAACAATCTTTTATACATAATTTTAAACTAAAACAAAAACAAGACACAAACGAAAGAAGAAAATGAAGACGAAAAGACGTACAGATAAAGAAGAATTAACTCTTTTTGCGCCCCTCTCCCTCGCCCATGATTAAGAAAATCTTATCTATGGTTGAAGCATCATTGAAAATAAATTGTACTTCCGACCTTTAGTAGACTTTTTTAAACCATTTAAAAATTTGCCTCTCTCCCAGACTGTTAATTTTTGCATTCGAAAAAAAAGATGTTATGTTTCTGAAAATATCTCCATAAAAGCGTAAACATGGTTCCATTCGACTTGTTCGTAGAATCAATGCAAAACAGAGATATGAAAGCACAGCATGATGTCTAGAACATTATGGTAAGATAAATACGCAACATTCTACTTTTTATTTGAAAAGCCTTCCTTTATATTTCGATATGTTGTGGTTAGAGTATTCGACTGATCTCCATCAATAACTGTATATATAAGACACTATGCACGATTTCTTTTCCAATGAATGACCAAAAGAAGAAATATGAGCACGCAGGAACTCCGCTGCACGAAAAATAATAAGTAAAGTGAGCGTTCATGAAATTCTAATTAACTTAATTTTATTCAAAAATATAACAGTTGCCTCATTGACACACTACATTCTAATTTTCATTCAAATTCCAAGGATTGTCTCCTTGGCATTTTTCTACCATTCTCATTCATTATTATTTTTAATTCTTAAACAGCGGGTGAAGTTGCATGGCTCAGTGGTTAGAGCGCTGGGCTCACTGTCATGAGATAGTAAGTTTGATTTCCGGATCGGGCAGTATGTGTTCTGTCCTTGAGCAACACACACTTTATTTCACATTGCTGCAGAAATGAGTCGCGACGTCACTGGTTCAAAGCTGCATCGGCGTTTGCCTTTCTCTTGAATAACATCGGTGGCGTGGAGAGGAGGCTGGTATGCATGAGCGGCTGCTGGTCCTCCTTTAACTATCTTGCCCGCACTTGTGCTTTGGAGGATAGTTTTCTAGGTGCAATCCCATGGCCATTCATGACTGAGGTGTGTCTTTACCCTAAGACACTATACATGATTTCTTATCCAATAGCACAATGAATGGCCAAAAGAAGAAATGTGAGTACGCAGGAACTCAGTTGCACGAAAAATAATAAGTAAAGTGAGTGTTCATGAAATTCTAATTAACATAATTCTAGTTTCCAACAAAATATATCTCTTAAGGGTAATTTCTATACTTAATTGCACTTTAAGTGAGTACAAAAACTATAATTATTGTTAGTCTCTCGCTCAATAAAATTTACAATTTCGTAATGCAAATGTGCCGTAACATTTGAAGATGATGTCTGCTGTTTGAGGATTAATCTGGTAACAGGCCACCAATTTTAAGGTGGGGAAGAGTCGATTATATCGCCACCAGTACTTTATTTTTATCGACACCGGTGGGAATTGAACTCAGAACACAAAGGGCCGAAAGAAATACACTACACCATTTTGTCCAACGCTCTAACGATTCTGCCAACCCCATTAAGATAATGAGTGGTTCTACTAGTTAAGTACGTAATTAAAATTAATTAGAATTAATCAAAATTTTCTGGTCCATTACATTGTGTTAGCACCCTCCTATTTAACCGATAAGTTACAGCTGCAAGGCTATGTCTTCTGCAAAATAAATCATAAAACATTTCTTTCTATTGATGGTGGAATCCATCGTGATTTTAATGGCTCAGACTTGTCACGATAATATATTATTCAGATTGCGTGCATAACCCATTTCTCGTCCCATTTGTTAGGTATATATGTTTGATTAGCTTTTTCCTTCTTTTTTTTATATTTATGCCACTATGGCGTTCATAGCATTATTGTGTACACTTTTCATTCTCAATTTAGATATCAATAGATAATAGAGTAAAGCAGTAAAACATTATAACAGTAAAATGTAGCCTGGGGAGAGAAGAACATTTATTTCACTCAATACATTCTAGTCAAATCTATAGAGTGCTTGTACATTGTCAGAAGTGAAATGGAACTGTATCCACTATTGGCGCTATGTTGTGTTTGCCTGACAAGGACATTTAACTCTCAACGGTCCACTCCACCTAGCTTATAAATAGCTAATATAGACGAGGAACATTTCACCTCGATAAGCAACATGATACGCAAGAAGAGAGGAGCAATCCGTTAATTTGCAGAAATGCTCAAAATAAAGCAGTGCTGGCTACCTTTCAAAGTTCCGAGCGTTTTCAATAGCTAAGTCTGACTACGTACCACAGAACAGTATAAAATTTATTACTATATGCAGCAATACGACTATAGAATCAGTGAGTTTTTCATTTCAATTCCCTCTGCTGTAATATCTGCCAATAGTTGGCTATTGTCGATGCGAAATTTCTCTCTAAACCGCTTGATATAAGAATCTTTCTGTATACTTATGATTTGGAAATGATTATTATAAATTGCAGCTCAATTCAAATCTTCCCACTGGCCGTTAGAAGAAATATATCCACACACACACATGTGTGTATGTATATATATATATATATATATATATATATATAATTACACCTTTTCCATCACATTGATTCCAAATTTTGACTCAAGACCAGCATGTTTGGGAGAAGTAACAAGTCGATTTCATCGACCCCAAAAGGAGTTGACTTCGGCGAAATTTGAACTCAGAACGTGAAAGATGAAGGAAATGCCGCTAAGTTTTTTGCATGGCGTGCTAACAATTCTGCCAGCTCGCCGTCGTAATCTCATTACTAACATTACCAGTATCGGTACATTGCTTTTGAACTATTACAGCAAATATTACTAATATCTTCACCAAACACCAACTCCATTACTACAATTGCTGTTGCTACTACTGCAGTTGCTGGCTATCTTAAACATCAGATAACTGATACTTGATAGCACATTCTTAAACAGTTTTAATTACAAATATTGTTGGAGTTTGACGTACAACCACCATGGTGTTTCCTTTTCTGAATACTTTCTGATTCTTTTCCTTAACTCACGAATATTCTAATGACAGTTAATTGCTCTTATTTGTTTGTCCTATCTTTGAAATATACAGCAATTCTGAAACTTATTTTTAAGCCTTGTACTTCTATTGCTAGATAAAACACATGAACAATGACATTCTATATGTTTATTCAGGCATAATATATCTAGGTCTTCATTAGTCAATGTAGACTTGCTTTTTCAATATGATAGGATGTGATTTGAGAGAAATGTTGGTTTCTGTTATTAGTAGTTCAGGCTACGGCGAAACACTTCCACGTTGACTTCTGAAACTTGCAACTTTGTTTCCGTGGGTGTTTTCTAAACAAGTCCATCGTCGTTGCAAGCATTGAAACAATATATCCCGGTTAGATGTAAAGTCGTAGCTTGGTCCACGTTCTTGCTGCATCAACCCTGTATTTACTCTTTCTTTCTAAATTTCCACTACCAATAACAGAGGGCAGGTAAAAAAATGTCTTGGATGCTACCATTCTTCCAGTGAGGTTATCATGTAAAAAGTGCCAAAATCTTTCTGGTTATGAATATATCGAATAAAAGGGAAAATAGAACGACCTATTCTTAATACTTTAACTCTAGAACAGCTTGAGTTGAACATCGTTCCAACTGTGACCATCCGTGTTCCGCTTCGAAATACCTAATTTAATGTGTCATTTTGATTCGGTTGAACGTTCTACTGTTAACGAAAGTGTAACGATATTAAAAGAATTATTTATTATGGCAATGGCCGCACATCTCTTTTAAATTTACAACAGCCAGACACATAAATTATTCTTTTTAATCCTATTATGGAAATGTTTCTACCGCAAGCGTTTTGTCCTTCGAAACAAAAAAAATATGTTTACCTTATAACGCCTATTGCTAATAATTCTTAACGCTGCAAATACTATGTTTGTACAGAAAGATAATGACGAAATTAAAACCTGAACGAGCTCTAAGAATTATTTATGTTTGAACAAAATTATTGCATACTGGCAATTGTGACAGCTACCGAGTCAGTATTTGCAGAATTAGTGACATTTGAATTGTGTGTGTGTGTGTGTTTGTGTGTTATTCAAATGTTCGTAAAAGATAATTAGATATGATGTGGATATAAAAAAAACAATGGTTCTAGTCACGCAAGTAGCCTTCGAACATTTTACATCCAAACATTTTCAACCTAATATATTAATGCTATTATTTATAGTTGTATCCACTTCGAGACTCTTAAAATTGAGACCTTAAAATCAGTATTACTCCAAGTACAATTGAAGAATTGAAATCTTTGTATGAAACCATCCCGTACTTACAGCACTCAAATATTAAAAGAAATCTGTGTGTGTGTGTGTGTGTGTGTGTGTGTGAATGTACGGTATTTAAAGCATGACCATGTACAAATTTAATCCCTTTTTAATAAGGGATTTATTTTTCAAGCTATCTCAGCCTCATCTTTACGATATAGAATGGTTAGTCTTCCCTGTTGCTCTTTCCTCTTGAGCAGCTTGTGTGGTTACAGATTTTCCCACCAGTATTTATCTATTTTGTATATTTGTCTAATGTTTCATTTCTGAAAAAGAATGTAAAGCAATGACATTTTTATAGTTATGTGAGCATTCGCTATTTCCAGAGGCATTAGTTTGTGTTTTTTTATGTGATCTGCCATAATCTATCCATTGCTTTTATTGTGACTGTTTATGGGTAGTGTTTTAGTTCAAATTGCTTTGGATGTTAAAACTTAGTATTTATTTGTTTTCTAGGTCCTTCTTCTTCTTCGCAATATCCTCTGATGTGTCCATTACCACTGGTATATTGACTATGTATTAATATCTAGTGTGTATTATGTTTGTATAAAGATATTATTTTGTTTTCTATTGTAGCGAGATAGTTTGTGGCAAACGTTGGTCCTACGGAAGAACCCATTGCTATTCTATCTGTTTTGTATATTATAACTTGTTTTGTGGTCAGCAAGACTTCTTTTCTGCTTTGTTGGTTACTAGTCGTCGTCGTTAACATGATCTTTATCATTAACCTCCACATTGTTAGAATCATCATCATCACCATCATTATCGTCGTTATTATTACCGTCCTCGTCATGATCATAGTTCCTTATCTTTCTTTTCTATACACCGCTTTGACTTCTGCTGTAGTACAAATTTTCATACAAATGTCACGATATTATATTTCCGTCAATTCAATAACGCACTTTCTGACTCGGGTCCTCGTTTAAATAATTTATTAATAAATTTTAAATAATGATGTTCTCAAACCGCTAAATTAGCTGCAAAAATTTATTAACTGCAGAGTTATTTCCGGACTTAGCGCGCCAGATTGAAGACATTTGAAGAGATACACTGAATGTAATATGTAGAACTCTACACGTGCTCCCTTTCGGGTAGACGTCTTGTGTCTAGTTCTGGAAATTATATTTTATAAATCGACAGACTACGCTGATGATCCTGCAGATATTTACTTATGTAAATTTTAACAGGTGAAACTATAGTACATAGCTTAATGAGTTTTTTTTTAGTATTTTGTCATTTGTCTTGCCCTTTTACAGTCTGTTGTGTCGCTAAATTTTTACTGAGAACATATTTTTTCGTGGTTGGATGAATCGGCATCTATTTCTAGCATATAGGAGTCCACTTTTGCTTGTCACTCCTCTTATTTTTGTATGTAATATAATTTTAATCTTCGGATTTTTTTAATATGCTAGACCACTGGTTTTAATTGATTAATATCAATTTCTGCCCTCATTAATAAATTTTAAATAATGATGTTCTCAAACCGGTAAATTAGCTGCAAAAATTTATTAACTGCAGAGTTATTTCCGAACTTAGGGCGCCAGATTGAAGACATTTGAAGGGATACACTGAATGTAATTTGTAGAACTCTACACATGCTCCCTTTCGGGTGGACGTCTTGTGTCTAGTTCTGGAAATTATATTTTATAAATCGACAGACTACGCTGATGATCCTCAAGATATTTACTTATGTAAATTTTAACAGGTGAAACCATGGTACGTAGGTTAATCGTTTTTTGTTTTTTTGTATTCTTTCATTTGTCTTGCCCTTTTACAGTCTGTTGTGTCGCTAAGTTTTTACTGAGATCATATTTTTTCGTGGTTAGATGATTCGGCATCTATTTCTAGCATATAGGAGTCCACTTTTGCTGGTCATTCCTCTTATTTTTGTATGTAATATATATATATATAAGTATATACATATATATATAAGTATATACATATATATATATTCATGTATGCATATATGTGTGTGTGTATGTGTGCATATGTATATCACTGTGTGTGTTTGTGTGTGTGTGTGTGCGTGCACGCGCTCCGTATGTATGTAGTAATTTTCTTTGCAAAGAAATACATAATGAATTTCGTCAACTTCATTGAAAGAAATTTTGAACCGATATTATGTTATAAACTATATTTCCTAAATCTTATTGTTATATTTCTTTATAAGAAGGAGAATAATTTGTGCACGAATATTATAAGACGTAGAAATATGATGCCATCATCATAATCGTCATCATCATCAACATCATCATCATTATTCTTGCCGTCGTCTTCGTCGTCTTAGACAGTATCATCATCATAACTCATCAAATACCTGAATAAGAATAGGGCATAAAAGATACGTGCCTTGAATAATGATGGTGAAGAAGAGGAGAAAGCGGTGAAAGAGAGGGAGAATGAGAGACGTGGAGAATAAAAATGATGCTAATAATTGCAATGATGACGATGAAGGCCGTGGTGCTAACGAATATGGTGATGACACTGATGATGATGATGATGATGATGATGATGACGACGAAGTTGATAAAATAAGTACCATTTGAATACTAGGATCACTGTAATTGACTCAGCTCATCTCCCGAAATTGCTGGCCGTGTGCCAAAATTTGAAGCTATTTACATTATTATTATTATTATTATTATTATTATTATTATTATTATTATTATTATTAAGGCTGCGAGCTGGCAGAAGCGGTCAAATCCCGCTGAGGTCGACTTTGCCTTTTATCCTTTCGGGGTCGTTGAAATAAGTACCAGTTGAGTACTGAGGTTGATATAATCGACTGGCTCCCTCCCCCAAAAAAAGAAATTTCTGGTCATCATTATACGATGAGCTGGCAGAAGAGTTAGAACGCTGGACAAAATGCTTAGCGGCATTTCGCCCATCTTTACGATCTGAGTTCAAATTCCCCCGAGGTCGACTTTACCTTTCATCCTTCGAGGTCGATAAAATAAGCACCAGTTGAACACTGGGGTCGATGTAATTGACTAGCCCCTCCCTTAAAATTTCAGCCATTGTGCCTAAAGTGGAAAGGATCATTATTATTACCCAAAAAGGAGAGGGAGAGAGAGAAAGAATTTATCATGCACAAAAATGCTATAGATAGATAGATACATACATACATACATACATACATACATACATACATACATACATACATACATATATACATGTCCTCATCGCATACGCATTAATGTTTAAGATGACTCTATATACAGATACCTGTAAACTGATAATTACATATGAATCTGTATACATGATGAAACTTATACATGTACCTATATATCATATACGTCTTTATAAGTCAACTTTATATATGAATATGTGTTTTGTGTCTGTACGTGTGTGTGTTTATATATATATATATATATATATATATATATATATATATATAT
>NC_068990.1:5991243-5996573 GCF_001194135.2 Octopus bimaculoides
TGTGTGTGTGTGTGTGTGCATATACCTTTCTCATTATTTCAGTTTATCTCAGTTTTCTTTTTAATTTTTCATATTTGGATTCCCTATAGAATTGCTATTCAAATGTTCAGGCAGTAAATTTGTATGCTAGTAATATTTTTCTATTTTCTCCGTAATCATTCTAATGCACTCCAAGTTATGTGACACGAATATATATTTCTTAACGCTCTTATTACGAATCCTATAATTTGTCGCTTTTCTAAAATATTTATTCTCCTAGATTGTCAATTTTTCAGCAATCAACTTGTATTATAGTTAACATGACTCTTAAAGCCACTTACGTTATTCAAACTGTAAACTGTTGTTTTGCCTTCCTTGTTGTTATCATCGTGGCTATCGTAGTTGTCGTCGAAGTCTCCGTTGAGTATTCCCTAATCACTCGTCACATTACAGAATCGATATTGTAATTTGGCTGCCTGAATACTTAGAAACCATCTTTAATTTCTGCACTTTTAGTTCTGTATTGATTACTGTAATGCAAATGTGTATCTTGTTTTAAAGTGGTGAATCAGGAGAATTCTTAGTGTCTGTGAAAATGTATTTCGGTACTTGTTCCAGTTCAAATCTCGTGAAATTCAACTTTGCTTTCCGTACTTTCCAAGTCGGATAAAATAAAATAACCGTCAAGTATTGAGATCGATATTAATCAACAAGCCTTTTCAACCAAAACTGACCTAACATCGATTATCATTTAGAGTAGTAAGGCGGCGAGCTTGAAGAATTGTTAGCACTTCGTACAAAATGCCAAGTACATTTTATCAATACTTTTTATTTCGAATTCAAATACTGCCGAGATTAAATTTGCTTTTAATCCTTACAGAGCTCAAGTACAAGGGTTGATTTAATCGACTAAAACCTTCCCCTAACATTGATGGGCTTGTGCCATAATTTTAAACCATTGGGCAAGTATCTTCTTTCTAACCACGCCAAGGAGGTTATGTTTTTGCCGGCGTTGGTTTGGGAAATTGGGCGATTTTCAACATGCGTATATATGGGTGGAAATGAGGTGGTCGGCGGAGATCTGCGCTCTCTGAGTGCTTTTCTAGTTTGACAAGTGAAAAGTTTACAGATTTTTGTATTCATTTACTAAAAACCTTGAAATTCCCGTACTCAGTAGAAACGAATATGATGTTAGTTACATCAATCCTAATTTTGGAATTCATCTCGGATTTTGCAGCCATCTGTATTCTACGGTAAATTTATTTTGAGTATTACTTTCATAAGAGTTAGTAGAATTTCATGGCCTTGTTCAATTTATTATTCATGTTATTGTTACGTCTTTTAAGTAACATAAAACTTATTTTCTGATATACTTTAAGTCCAATTAGATATCACCTATGATAGTCTAATATAAGATGGACCGCGGTATAAAGCTCATCACATATAACTGAATCAGTGCTGAAGGTGCATTTCTCAAAACAAAATAAACTGGGCCGACTGATCAGTGATCTAAAGCTAAATCATATAACAGCTCTCCTGTCCTTTCTTCAGTCCCAATCACCTGCTTTCATTTATCATGCAGAGCTTCTGACTCTTACAACTACAAGCTGTATTTATCTATTATATATATTTACAGTTAAGTGTACTAAGCCAGCTAGTGTTAAACATTTCGACCTTGCAAACAGCTCTCTGTTAACCATAGATTCTGAATGAATCATGGACGTTTCAAACAAAACAATATAGTTTACACTATCGATTTAGCAAGCTGTAACACTTACGAATTGTTTATAGAAGAGAACTGATTTAGCAAGTTGGTAATTAGCCAAGCTTAATTGAAGATAAATTAGAGATGATGAAAGGATGGCTATGTTGTGTAAGAAAATTATTTAAAAATAAAAAAAAAACAACTACATAACGATATTATAATGAATATAAAATGACTATGGTTCACAATGTTACTAAGAATCAGGTTTCATGTAATGATTTCCAAAGCAAATATATTAACGAAGGAACAAACATTGAGACAAGTGTTTTTGATCGAGGCCAAATCTGAAAACAGGGTAAATAACATAATGAACTCGAGTAAAGTAAATCATTACACATTCGACAAGACTCGAGATTATATTGTCTATTCATTAATTAATTTACTTCTTTATTTCATTATTAATCTATTAGTTTTTTTTTTTTTCTTTGTAACCTCTCGTGGAACTGAAATCACCAAGGAGTGGGTTTTGCTCCGAACAGACTTGATATGTGAGTTAATAAGTTTGGGAAACATATGAATAACTCAACCTTCTAGCTTTCAGTTCATTCCATGTAAATGCAGATGGATGACTGAATGAACGGTTTGCATATTAAATATTTATAATAACGAGGGAGAGACAGAGGCATTCGAAGTTGTGTATGTATGTATGTATGTATGTATGTATGTATGTATGTATGTATGTTATCAATCAGTTTCATTTCTGTATTTCTTGTCCATAGAGAAAGAGCCGGACTCTAACATAGATTCAAGGCTCCTTCATTGGAACTTTTATCAACATCATCTAGGTATCTGTGCATATGTGTGTGTGTGCAGTATTTGGTGTTAGTGTATGCGCAGATTTGTATGTTTGTTTTATGGATGCGTTTTTATGTCTAGATGCATGCATATGTATTTATGTGCTAAATTTTTGGAAAGTTTTACATATCTTTACAGTTCCATTGATGTATGTATGTATGTATGTATGTATGTATGTATGTATGTATGTATGTATGTACGTGTATGTGTGTCTCTATGTATGTAGGCATGTATGTATGTATGAATACGTATACGGGTATAGTTATACATATATATATTATTTTGTTGTGTAGGCACCGATACCTTTAACCCCGGGCAAAGATCCCATAGACCAATTTACAGTATGTTATTTTTAGAGAATCTTTTATAGGTTCTTAAAATCTGGGTTGATAGACGTTTTGAGTATGAAGTCGATTGCATTGAGAATAAAACGTTCAGTTTTCTTTTTATTATATATACGCACACTCACAAACATGCATAGGCATATATTTATGCATACATAAAGTGTGTGTGTGCATGTGAATGAGCGTTTGTGTGTGTGTGTGTGTGTGCATGTGAATGAGCGTTTGTGTGTGTGCGTGTGTATTGTTTGTTTTATGTCGAGTTATAATAAAAACAACTTTAAACTGAAGGAATACTTGTATGTATGTATATATATATATATATATATAAGCCTACTACTTATTTTATCAGAAGGTTTTGCCGAATCGCTAAGTTACGGGAACGTAAACGCACCACCATCGGTTGTCAAGCGATGTTGGGGAGGGGACAAACACACACAAACATATATATATACATACATATATATATATATATATATATATATATATATATATATATATATATATATATATATATATACGACGGGCTTCTTTCAGTTTCCTCGACCAAATCCACTCACAAGGTTTTGGTCGGCGCAAGGCTATAGCAAAAGACACTTGCCCAAGATACCATGCATTGGGACTGAAACCGAAACCGCGTGGTTGGTAGGCATGCTACTTACCAAACAGCCACTCCTGCGCCTATGTACATAAGCATTGAAAACGCATCTTGCAGATATAACGATATTCAGTATATTGCATGCTCAGCATTTCAAAAGCTATGATCAAATTATGCAGGCCATCAAAAGGAACTAAACTCAATAACGCCGCGGATGAACAAAATATTGACCAAATTTCTTTAATTTTTTTTGCTTATTTCAGTGATTGTTGTATCATTTAGCTCCATGTCATACCTGATCCAGAAAATGCACTCCAATTGTAACCAACTCATTTTTTTTTTTATAACATTACATCTTGAACGAACTTAAATTATATGTCTTCCAACCGTATCATATGATTTCAGGGAGATTTGGCTACTATTATTAGAAAGTCAAGCGACGAAATAGAGTATCTTCACTCGAGTTTACAGATGATGTTTAACCCTTCATCGGCCCTAACTGAAAGATTTTTTATCAAAGGCATTCCAATCGAGACCTTCCCCCTTATTTTTTAATGCTCATTGTAGCCTTGACTACGTTATGTAATGTGTTCTTCCTTTCATTTTAATAAACTTCAATGTAATTTGAAAGAGGCTTCTCCGCTATTTTAGTAGTCCGTGCCAATCGCGTAGAGGCTTCCTTGTTTTTCTCTCCGCAGTCTATAAAACAGCAACTACCTATTTACCACTTAACAAAATGGGTCACTGAACGCTACATCCCTGAACCATATGTACGTTGTAGCGTTAGCAACAAGACACCATCAACAGACACTTCAGAGAGAAATATGGATCGTTATCAATTCATAGAATTCTTCCTCTCCATTTCAACTGCAATATCATAACTAAAAATAATTTATTAATGGTTCAAGACATCAGGAAATTTTCTTTTTGACAAGGATAGAGAAAAAAACAAGCTGCGCTAAAGGTCTTGTCTGAGAAATTAATACATTCCCAGCAGCATGTAACAAACACTTGAATCTTGACCCAGCCTGAACTATTAATATTTTATTAAATCGGGCATTTTATTTCTGAAATCAATACAAATAATAAATATCTAAATTGAAATTGGGCGTTGCCTCACTGAAATGACAAACGTGCAATCGTAATTTGACATTTTATTTTATTTATTTTTTTATGCATTCATAGAGATTCGAAAAACTGCTGGTGCAATAAAAAATGTAGCTAATCCTGGAGAAACGCTGTGTAACTGAATCCCGCACCTATTTTTGAATGTTTTTGGTGTAATTACCACTGTGATACGCCGCCTCGACGAATTCAAGTTGCCATTTTGAAAACGTTTATATCTCCACCAACAACCGTTTGGTGGTAATAGTGTGTTGTTATTTATCATCAAATTAGTTTTCGTCGAGTAAACATATAAACAGAGCTCTACTAGTCATAATTTTCCAGATTTTTTCCAAAGCACATTGTACCTATATACACACCCATAGTATGCTAGCCCTTTCTAACAAAGCAGGCTGCGATTTGAGTGAGATTTAGCGACTATCTCTTGCAGGCCGAGCAAATGAAAGTTCACATATTGATAAGATAAATTCATCCATTACTGCAGAGGGAAAATAACTTCCAGGCAAAACTCGGGTCTGAGTGAAAGAGAGCAATGCCAAGAGAAGAGTGTGAGAGAGAGAGAGGGAGAGACAGAGCGGGTGGGGAGCAAATCATCCCAAATTTTTATATCATTCGTGTCCCGTTTATTATTGCACTAGTTCTCTATTACAAGTTGTGTATATTAACTTCCAAATCTCTATATAGTAGGATATATCTGAGAAATATATATATATATATACAGATATAT
>NC_068990.1:5996583-6002281 GCF_001194135.2 Octopus bimaculoides
ATATATATGCGTATGTGTGTGTATAAATGTATGTATACACACACATAAACACACACACACACACACAATCCTTTCTTTGAGCTTTCAACCTATGATCAGATGGTTAGGTCACTGTCATGATAAACAATGTGACTTGGGTATTTTATAACAATAACATAATTTTATTTTATATAAATTCCACAATTAAATTTGTTGATTGCTGGCTTAAGGTTGAACAGTTACTGTATTACAGTCAACAAATAAGATTGCACAGTAAATTAAAGTTACTTTGTTTCTATTGCTGTATTTTTTATTGAGCTGTCGTTTCTAAAATGAGTTTATTAAAATCATGCTGTTCTTTCATTACAGCATGAAGGGAATCATTCTTTCTAGATTGTGGGGTTTCTGTTGTTATGTCATGTTTAATTACAGACGCGATTGAAATATTATTTCAACCTGATCTGTTCAAATGCTTCAGAAAATACAAATATCGACAATATTTATATAGAATTATGCATAGAATATTTATTAAACCTATCTCAAACTCCTCCTGTTTTTTTTAGTTTAGTCAGTGTTTTATGTTGTGCCTTGGTTAAGTTTGGAGTCATTTTCGATTCCTTCCTTAAGATGTTGGAGACAGACTGTTTCAATCTGGATAGTTGGTGGTTGAGTTCTTGGTTGGTTAGAGTGGGTGGAGTGGGTTGTCTAGTTGGTACGTGAGAAATTTGCCGAGTGTGCTGTTGTTCTTCTTCTTTATCACCGATAGCCATTTGAGTTGGTAGGCTGTTCGACAAAAGTTGGCTTCCAGGTCGAATAAGAATTTTTCATTCGGCTGTTGGCTCAAGATAAATTTAGGGCCCAGACTGGGAAGTTCTAGTTCTTCATGTGAGAGTGACCCACTCAAGTCTGTGACTAGGTAGGGATTTCGTTGCTGATGGTGTGCTGGCGTCCTCGGTGTTAGTGTTATCGCGTTCGGTGGACGTGTCCTGTTCATTTGTGTCGGTGTAAAAGGTTGAGTTGTGTCGGTATTCGATACAAAGCCACTGGAATTGAAGTTTGAGGCGATTCTTCTCTTGGTCAACGCAGTGGTGGTAGCATCGGTCAATAGCTGCGGTTGTTCTTCGGTATGTATGTTCAATGGCTGATGTGATGCTGGATATCATTTCAGAGAATTTGCGTATGTGTTCATGTAGTTGTTGGTGTAGATGGCGCAATTTGAGTTTTTTCTTATTCTCAGTAGCCAAACTATATTGCTATAAGCAGTTAAATCCAAGTGTGTGTGTGTGTGTGTGTGTGTGTGTGTGTGTGTGTGTGTGTGTGTGTGTTCTGTATTTAATCATTTAAATTCTTCATTTGAAAGAGCTGGTTTCTAAGAAAGATACAAAGCTCCATCTTAGATAACAAAAACAATGTCACATCTTAAATGTGAGAAAGGTCTTGCATATTTTTACTGTTCCGCTTACAGACTGTATTTGTAAGGTGCGAATCAGTTGGTCGGTTTCTTTTTCTGAAAATCCAAGCTTATCTAGAATGAAAGTTAGCCATTTACTTACAAAACCAAGCGCTCCAACTATTATTGGTATGAATGTAAATTTGTTTTTATCTACAAGATAAAAAAAATGATCGAAAGATAGCAACAGGAAGTCACCTTTGCACTCTCCCATTTAAATCCAATGACTAACACTGTATGTATGTCAACAAAGTTTACAATCGTTATTTGTTGATTTTATAAAGGGGAAAAATGACGGAGCATATGATTATATATTGTTTTCAACTGGGGTCTGAAAGAGGAAAGAACTCATAGAAACGTATATTCTAATACGGGTGTAACCATGTAAATATGAATTAAGTGGGGAGTCGAATATTACAATTCCAATCATTATAGAAGTGTAGATCCGCCACGTAAAGGATATTGATTTATTCATGCGATCTGGAATAGCGGGAGTAGCGGTTAAGAAAATGGAACGGGTGTGTGTGTTAGATGGCTCTAGCTATCTGCGGGTATGCAGATAGCTAGTTTAAAATAAACAGAGACCATTAGAGTAACGCGAGATAAAATTGAGAGAAAACTGTTCGCGTCGTAATTTATAGCTGTTGCGTGTTGTTGAGAAAATATTTTCATGCTTGTAGCGTGTGGGTATAGAAATACTTGCCGATAATCTCTGCTCAAACTTAAATCGCTTGTCAGGCTTAGTCTCCACGAAGTGTATCAAAAGTAATTTTGCCAGACAGAGCTAATCTTTCTTCACACTATTAGTTATCTCTTGTGTACGACTATTAAGAGAAGTGAAACGATTGATCAGACAATTCAGCTACTATTGCAGACAAGACATTGCCCACCTCCACATCACTCCACGGTGCTAAATTTAATTGATATATAGCATAATATGCTTTCTTTTTTCTTTTTCCACACTGTATAGACAGAAACTCCCATCTTACACGTGAAATATTTATACCACCAATTTTATTTAAAATTACGTCTTATATCTCCTAAGTTATTTATTTTTTATATGATCAATAGTATTTAAGTTTATTTACAGATATATTATAACAGCAATATAACATAATAAAACGAGAAGTACCCAAATTCAAAGAGCACCTAAAAACTAGTTGTCGTCTCTAAATCGCAACAAATTCATCGTTATAAAATACATTTCTTGAGAGAAAACAGGTCCATTTTCAACTCAAAATGGTTCTACTAAAAAGTAAATAAAATAAAACAGAAAGTGCGTCCGCGTAACCAGAAAATGTTGGCACTCCATCGGTTACGACGACGAGGATTCCAGTTGATCCGATCAACAGAACAGCCTGCTCGTGAAATTAACGTGCAAGTGGCTGAGCACTCCACAGACACGTGTACCTTTAACGTAGTTCTCGGGGATATTCAGCGTGACACAGTGTGACAAGGCTGGCCCTTTGAATTACAGGTACAACAGAAACAGGAAGAAAGAGTGAGAGAAAGTTGTGGTGAAAGAGTACAGCAGGGTTCGCCACAAACCCCCTGCCGGAGCCTCGTGGAGCTTTAAGTGTTTTCGCTCAGTAAACACTCACAACGCCCGGTCTGGGAATCGAAACCGCGATCCTACGACCGCGAGTCCGCTGCCCTAACCACTGGGCCATTGTGCCTCCACAACCAGCAAATAGGCGGTTGATATTTAGAATTAGTTAAGAGAAAATGTTGCGATATGAGTATTTTCCAAACAATAAAAACAACAGAAAAATCGTAGAAATCAATAACACACTAAGATGTAGCTTAGATATTCCAGAATGCAAACAACTGGAATGCACCCAGAAAGGACAATGTCCTGAATTTTTGATTAAAATATCTAATAATTACCAAATGAAGTACTTTCAAATATTTGACAATTTAATGAAAAAAGCCCGAATAGTCTACAGATGGGGAATCGATCCTCAAGATTGACGAAACAGAAAACACCAGAATTACAGATCTATAACTTGTACATACGATATACAAAGCATTATAAGGCGACGAGCCGGCAGAAACGTTGGCACGCCGGGCGAAATGCATAGCGGTATTTTATCTGTCTTTACGTTCTGAGTTCAAATTCCGCCGAGGTCGACTTTACCATTCATCCCTGCGGGGTCGATAAATTAAGTACCAGTTACGCACTGGGGTCGATGTAATGGACTTAATCCGTTCGTCTGTTCTTGTTTGTTCCCTCTATGTTTAGCCCCTTGTGGGCAATAACGAAATAGGTATTTTATCTGCCTTTACGTTCTGAGTTCAAATTCCGCCGAGGTCGACTTTACCATTCATCCCTTCGGGGTCGATAACTTAAGTACCAGTTGCGTATTGAGTCGATCTAATTGATTGGCCCCTCTCCCCAAAAATTTCGGACCTTGTGCCTGGAGTTGAAAAGAATATTAAAGGCGGTGAGCTGGCAGAAACGTTAGCACGCCGGGCGAAATTCTTAGCAGTATTTCGTCTGTCTGTACCTTCTGAATTCAAATTCCGCCGAGGTCGGCTTTGCCTTTCATCCCTTTGGAGTCGATAAATTAAGCACCAGTTGCGTACTGGGTCGAGTTAATCGACTACTCCCCCCCCCAAAAAAAAAATTTCGGGCTTGTACCTTGAGTAGAAAAGAATGTACAAAGCATTATAACATTATCAACCTTATTATTGCAAAGGTTATTATATATGCCACCTTGAGAAAATTAACTGACATGGAAAAAAAAAACATGTAGTTCTAGAAGTTATAAGAGAATTGTACCGCATAAGTTTCATGTGGCTATAAGGGAAACTAACTATAACTAAGGTCTGTACAAGTAATAGGAAGGATGCAAGAATTCGATTGGTTTCATTATCAGAAGAGTTTTGAAGATGTTCCTTGATAGAGGTTTCTGAAAGCATCATCCGTGAGCACGGCTACATCATAGTTAACTGCGTATGTGAAGTAAAAACATAATTTTACAGATCGAAACGAAAGAGTTAACATTTAAAAAAATCCCCAAACCGATAAGTAATTGATAAGCTCTTTTTTCCTTTCTTTATCTGTCTCTCTCTCTCTCTCTCTCTCTCTCTCTCTCTCTCTCTCTCAAACACACACACTATCTCTCTCCATTTGGTATCTTTCTGATGCTAATATCTGTAACCACCATATTAAAAGATTAATTACAGATAAACCTACTGTGGGATGATAGTCAAACATCTTTATTTTGAAACATTACTATGTTGTAAGTCGCATATGGAAACGTCAGGAAATCTTGTTTCATACGTTGTACATATTCACTTGGGAAATAAGTTTGAACATGGATTGGAAAAAGGCGTCCAAGAAACCTCCAGGAGAGGAAAAGTGATAAACACCAATATCACATTAGATAAGAAATAACGTTTGGGCAATTAGATTAAAGACAGACAAATACTTCCCAAACTAATGAATTAGATAATTTACAAAACACACGAAAGAAAGAAATATTCGGAAGGAATTTATGGACACATTAGATCAATACTAAAATTAAGGTAATATGTATCAATGCTCTTATGGCTCTAGTAATAACTAATCAGAGATAAAATTCTCTATAGGCAGCCAAGTGAGAATAAACGAGACTAGATACATGAACAAAGAAAATAATAACTACTGAGAAATATCAATAACCATGAAGACAGGGAGATAGGGATCTTCCATTAACTAATAAACAGTTATAAAATATCTACAGAAGGACTATAAAAATAGATAGCAAAGAATATAATACAAATGTCTACTTAACATGAACGAAACAATTCTGAGAAACTGTTTGTTTTTTATAGATGTAGAAATGACAGTTGACGTTCAAATCATGTGGTTGGGAGTCTAATCGTAATGCGAGGCACCATGAAAAGTGTCCTTTACCATGGCTGGACGCCGACCATGCATTGGGTGAAATGATAGACAGACACTGTGCAAAATCCTCTAATATGCGTGTGTGTGTGAAACAGAATACACGTAAATGTGTTTGTGTTTGTGTGTATGTGTGTACTGATTTATATTCTGTTATTACAAGCTGAGAGAATTCCAATTTATGGCAATACCCCGATACTTGAAGTTTCGCGGAAATATTTATTTAGATGATAGCTCAAGCAAATCTTATTAAAGCCATCATTATAAACAAATATATGCAAATATGGATGATTAAACATAAATATTTCCATACATGAGCGTGTGTGTGTGTGTGTGTGTGTGTGTGTGTGTGTGTGTGTGTGTGTGTGTGTGTGTGTGTG
>NC_068990.1:6002715-6003879 GCF_001194135.2 Octopus bimaculoides
ATATATATATATATATATACGACGGGCTTCTTTATGTTTCCGTCTACCAAATCCCATTCACAAGGCTTTGGTCAATCTGAGACTATAGTAGAAGACACTTGCCCAAGGTGCGACGCAATGAGACTGAACCTGGAACCAAGTGGTTAAGAAGCAAGCTTCTTACCACAATGCCCCGCCTGCACCTGGTTTTTATTCCTTGAACGGGCGATACGCGTTATCCTTGAGCGTGGCACATTGCTTCGCATGACTAGAGTTTACTGGCTGGAGATTAGTATCACCTGATGGCTATTGCAAATCTCTCTCCCTCCATCCATCGCATCCTGGATGTTCCGCTGGATCAAAGGATAGGAGAGTTGAGAATGTGTCTGTCTTCTCACAACTACAAAGACATCTAAAACAATTAACGAAAGCATGATATACAGGGTGTCCACAAGGTCTGGGTACATGGACTAAATAAAATCATAACATAAACAATTAAATATAAGAAATTATAATTTTTTTAAGTATGTGTTAATCCCCATGTACCCAGACTTTGTGGACACCCTGTATGTTACTGAGTCATACTCGTGCGCGGGTGACGGCTGGCTCTCTTTCAGACATATAGGTAAGAGAAGTAAAAGGATTTTATTGATACCAGAACATGACCGGTATCTTTTCATTGTCCCCAGTAAAATTTGAACTCAGAACGTAAAAATCATTATTATGATGACGGTGAGCTGACCGAATCGTTAGCACGCCGTGCATTTCCTCTCTTTATGTTCTGAGTTCAAATACCACCGGGGTTGATTTTGCCTATCATCTTTTCGGGGTCGATAAAATAAGTACCAGTTGAGCACAGGGGTCAATGTAATCGACTTAACTCCTGCCCCGAAACTGCTGACCTTGTGCCAAAATTTGAAACCATACATAGATTATCAAAATAAAGAATTTTGAAAATAGATGGTAGACTGGCTGGACTGTGTGGGCGTCTGACAAAAATGTCTTGCGGCATTTAATAACGATCTTTTTACATTTTGAGTTTATATTCTGCCGAGGTCATCTTTGCGCTTTGATAAAACAAGCTGCCAGTCAGATATGGTCATCGATATAACTGACTGCAACTCCTTCTAAAATTTGGGTCCTAGTGTCAGTATATGAAAACAAGAGAAAACATCTTGTACAGTT
>NC_068990.1:6004005-6026144 GCF_001194135.2 Octopus bimaculoides
GTGAAATTAACGTGCAAGTGGCTGAGCACTCCACAGACACGCGTACCCTTAACGTAGTTCTCGGGGAGACTCAGCGTGACACAGTGTGACAAGGCTGACCCTTTGAATTACAGGTACAACAGAAACAGGAAGTAAGAGTGAGAGAAAGTTGTGGGGAAAGAGTACAGCAGGGTTCGCCAGCATCCCCTGCCGGAGCCTCATGGAGCTTTATGTGTTTTCGCTCAATAAACACTCACAACGCCCGGTCTGGGAATCGAAACCGCGATCCTATGACCGCGAATCCGCTGCCCTAACCACTGGGCCATTGCGCCTCCACAGTTGTTATATACAATTGTTATATACTCTCTCTCCGTTCTTTCTCTTCCTCTCTCTTTCTCTCTCCCTCTCTCTCTCTCTCTCTCACACACACACACACGCGCACTCTTTTCCTCTTCTGTAGCTTGTGATTTAAGGTCAAACTTTCCTCACTGCGAGCATAATCATATTTACAGAGCTTAAATCTGTTGATTCATAAAGTACACAGCAGGATACGAAGAAAATTGCTTCAGTCTGCTCCGGCAATTAGTGAGTATAAACAATTTAAAAGGGAAATAATTAAGTTTACCATCACGAAAAATGAATGTCTTAAAGTAAACCAATTTATTCCTGTTTTGTTTTACCAATTCATAGACTGCAGATATTTATTATGTTCTTTTTACACGCAAACGTTAGGTCATTGACTCTATTTACACATATCTGCTTAACGTACCCAATGCTAACTTGATGAGTATATGTCTCGGCTATGATAAATTTAAATAAGGTGATTCTGACAATAACCATAGCTACGAGTTTTCTATTTATGATTATGTTCACCATGCAACTTCTCTCAAGACAGCATTCATTACCAGAGTGAGAAGAAGGGAAGACTCCCTTCGCTCATGAATTACCATGGGCTTGCACTTATAAAGTTACCTTCCGAGGCACAAGTCTGGGCAAGGTTGTTTATGGAAGACCAGCAGTCGCTCATGCATACCAGCCTTCCCACTCCATGCTACCGATGTTATCCAAAGGAAAGGCAAAAGCTGATGTAGTTTAGCACCAGTGACATCGCAACTCATTTCTACAGCTGAGTGAACTGGAGCAACGTGAAATAAAGTGTCTTGCTCAAGAACAAAATGCGCAACCCAGTCCGGGAATCGAAGTTACTACCTCTTCATTGTGAGCCCGACACTCTAACCACTGAGCCACTGTGCATTACCACAGTACTTCACATTCATTTGAATCCGTCTGAAACTTACTCCTTACTTGTATTTGCCAGCCCTCGGTGGGCTATGTGATGGCTAGCCGTTTCTGATATAAGTACCAGACTAGAAATTTATGGGGAGAGGATGAGTCGATTAAATCAACCTCAGTACTTCACTGGTTGAAAGACAGAGATGGCTTCAGTGGGCTTCAAACTTGGATTATCAGGCACTAGAACAAATACTGCATGTCATTTTTCCGGAGCTCTAAAGATTCAGCCAATTCACCGACCTTATGCAGACTCAGGAATAGCAATTTTGAGACGATAACATTTAACAGATGTCATCGACCTTGTTACTTGACTGGTACTTTATTTTATCGACCCCGAAAGATAAAATGTAAAGTTAATCCCGTTAGTGGCATTTGAACACGAACTGTAAATAGCCGACGTCATAACGATTCTGCCTTTTCTCTGCCCTTTCATCAAATATTATAACACAGTTGCATTAACCTTATCCGACAACATTAATCTTCCAATAGGGTATGGTGTAAAATATTTCGGACATTAACCTTCCGTATCAGACTAAATTTAAATTGCGAATTGCAAGCAATGAGAATTTAATGAGGACATCGGTATTATTCAATCTACTAAAAAGAAATAGCAATCAAATCTCTCTCAAATTCCAACTCACTGTCTTCCAAAAAGGTGATAGTATAGAGCGGGATTTTTAGTACAGAAAAAAAAAGCGACTGGCTGACCACAGCTGACCTGGAGTTAAACAATGACAACAACATATTCTGATGTTCATTCATACGTTTTGTAATAGTTTAGTCACATTTATGATGAATATTTATTGTCAATACTTAATAATTTTCATGACATTTTTTAAAATAATTTTTTATCATTTTTGACGCTAAACCAGCAATCTTCAGGGGAAGGACAAGTCGATTGCATCGTCCCTAGTACTTCACTTTTATCAGATAAAAAGGTGAAAGGCAATGTTGGCCTCGGTGGGATTTGAAATCAGAACGTAAAGAGCCGGACTACTCGTAAATGCCGCTAACCATTTTATCCGGTGCGTTAATGATATTGCCATCACACCGTCTTACATATTTTTCTGACTAACAGTTTTACATCGATCCAAGATCACAAGGATGAAAGGCAAAGTCGACTTCGGCTGAATTTGAACTCAGAACGTAAAGACGGATGAAATGTCGCTAAATATTTTGTCCGGCGTGCTCACGGTTCTGCCAACTCACCACCTTCCTATTTTTTAATAATCCTTTCAACTGAAGGCATAAGACCTGAAATTTGTGGAGAGGGGTCTAGATTATATCGGCTCCAGTGCTGGTCCTTATTTTATTGAATATTAACACTCAGCCCCTTCCACTATAACCAGCACAAGATCCAATCCCTGCTGCGATGTGGTAGTGACTTGCGTGCTTCAATGACCCTAGGAGCTATGCTGGGAAGATCAAAGGTTCGGAGCCAGACTAACATGAGTCACATCTAGCGAGAGATAAAATTGTTTTGCGTGAGACAAGCACTGCTTTTTAGAATAAAAGCAAAGCCACCGAAGCTTTGACAACAATACAAACACCAACAAGATGTGGGAAAGAAAAGCCTTCCATCAGAGAAGGCGGGATACCAAAAAAGCAGGGATCCCAATGGAAAGAAGCAGAAACTAGAACCCAGAATCGAGAAAAGCGGAGAAAAGTTGCCAATGGCCTATATTCCATAGGGAGCAAAGGATTGAAGAAGGAGACTTACACTATAATTGAATGAGTAGGTAGCTCACTTATTCGACCAACTACAAAACTCCTCTTCGAAACCGGCGCAGATCCATATATTTTTTGCTTTACCAAACTTATAAGTCGAAACTCTTTTCGGTGTTGAAACGTTATGATTAAACTTTACGGGTATTTAAAATTGCTCTGATGTGAACAACTGCATAACTATGTCTTCGTTCTTCCATCTACACTTTAGATTTAGTAGGCAATGAATTCAGACGATGTCTTGGAATTACTGTGTCTAAAACAGCATTCGGTTTGATAAACGGAAAATAAATTTGCCGCGAATATTGGATTGCTCAGTAAGAAACTAGATAAATTGACAAATAGACAAGCTGTAACCAGTTAATGGGAGCTTTTTTTATGGTGAATTCGCTCTTACACAAAGACAAAGAGTATTCAATAATCTTAGTGCAATAATTTCAGATGCTAGTGAATGAAGGAGGCCATGAGATAAACTATTAAAACAGCTTAACAGAAGTCCACGATTATTTTCCCTATAAACTATGCTTTAATGGTTGGAAATGTTAAAATCGTGTATTAGAAATAAATATGCTGAGTTCAATCCCAGACTAGGGCTGTGTGTACAGAATGTTGGGGCTAAATTTGACAGTTAGCTTAAAAGGAAAAGAAACCATAATATTCCATTCAAAAATAAAAGTATTTTACAAAATCAAAAATATCAACTAGATTATGGCTTGAATTTAACAGAAAATATGAAAAACCTCTAATAAAAAAAGTAAAACACGAACATAGTCGTGTTTTTAATGAAACGTGTATAAAGGAAAAGCTGACCCTCAGATATATATATATATATATATATATATATATATATATATATATATATATATATATATATATATATGTGTGTGTGTGTGTGTGTGTGTGTGTGTGTGTGTGTGTGTGTGTGTATTGAATTTAACAGTTTATAGCTCTCAGTTTATATCACACCCTCGAGACAGCTCTCAAACCTGGCGCATGCTTCTTCATTGTGTCTGTGGGAAGAACTTCCAACACCTCCAATTTTGGTCACCAGTTCGGCCTTGCTGTTAGAAGTAGAGCGGTTGGTGTCTTTTTCAACCACACCTCACACATTAAATTATATCCATATATTACATATATTTCTTGGCATTGAAAATAGATCTCAGGGTTAAAGGGAAATCTCTATGAATCGTATCTTCTTATCTTAAAGAACACACAGGGATTCGGAGCCCCTTAAAAACTAGTTTTAATGAAAAACTGGATGGTTTAGCCTCCAATATCACCGTTGTTCTGAAGCTAAGCAATAACAAACACGTATTTGACTGGTCTCGAGTTCTCTATCTCATCTTATCAGTTGTAGCACTCTGCTATTGCTATCATAGAGACATTCATACTTTAATCGTTCCAAGAATTTCATACAACAGTGGTGGTGGCAATCGATCGAGAAAACGTTTTCGTTTTTATTTTTTTTCTTCCTTTAGTTACGGGGCAGGATTTGAGCGTACAATGCACGGAACTGTAACAGATACCGCATAACATCCCATCCGATCCCTTAATAACTCTACCAGTTCAACGCTCTGGGGGTGGTATTTCTTAATCGACCCTTAAATGATAAAAAGCAAAGTTGACTTCAGTGTAAGTTGAACTCGGGGTGCATGGAGTCAAAAAAATACTATGCCATATTCTATCCAATATTCTAAGTTCTCTACTGCTACTTCTCTGCTTATAACAATAGTATGTCCAAATATATGACCGGAGAACCGCTATATTTTGCTATGCAGTTTACGATTCAAACATGCTGGGCTATCATGATAAATGATATGATAATAATCATGTTCCAATGCAAATTTGGACAGATTGTTTTAAACTAAGAACTTCCGGATTCAAAACGCTATAATATCATAATTATTAATCTATTCTTTACGCGTGGTTTTATTTTCCTAACAATAAAAACAAAGAGCGTGTTTTCTTTTCCATTTACATCCATTATTCATCATGCTGAAATAATTATTTTTACAACCAGATTCTCTGTCTATCGCTAACCACTCATACTTTGAACTAAAAATGGAACAGGTTTTTGTCAGGTCAGACAAACTGAAATAAAAAGAATTATGATTAAATGATGGTCCTGTTTTTTTTGTTTTTTTTTTGTTTCTTTCCAGTATTTGACCATAATTTTGTTTATCTTTGTTTTTCCCAACCTGTCAAAATCCAGTTCTTTTGTTCTTTCATTTGAATGTTGTGATAAACAGGATATCTGAATGTAGAATAAAACAAAAAAATACTTGGTTACATTAATATATAAAAGAAAATAAAAAATATAAGTTCAATAGTTCAAATATCGAGGAATGAAACAGTCGGTCACACCAACCACACAAAAAAGGATGAAAAGCAAAACTGACCTCGTTGGAATTCGAACTCAAAATATATAGGGCCTCAAGTAAATACTACAGAGAGTTTTATGTGTTGCTCTATCCATTCTGTCAATGGTTACTGTTTGACATAAACATAATTATTCCTTCTCTTACCCGGAGGTACATTACACAGAATCTTAGACAAGGTGTGAATTGAAAGTACAGAGCGAAAACTGCAGCACCACAAATCCATAGTCACTATACTATAAATAAGCTGAATTACTGTTAGTCAACTACTTTTTAGACGACAATGCTATAAAGTCTTTCTCTCCAACAAATATAAGTATTTAGTTAATTAGATAAACTTATAAGTATAATCAGTTATAAGTTGAAAACTCTAAGACACGTTGATTGCTTTCACCAAAGATTCTACTAATTAAATATAAATATTATCTAAAAATGTTGTTCATGACTGTAAAGTTTACTTGTGAGACATCATTTTACCCGAATGACCATGGTTACTCATATATGAATTCTTATATTAACTGAGACTGTAATATAAATGGATTTCAACAACGTTATTAAATCAAGTATGAACATTTTGCAAATTACCTTCAATATAAATATTTCTATGAATACATCAAGATGGTGTTTTGTCGTATAAAGTATTTGAGATGCTAGAAACAAGGAAACAGTTTCAGTTGAGTGACCAAAACCGTGTTGATTTTGTTGGGTGCCCTTCGTTACTGATACAAATGCTGATGCTGATGTTCCTTCTCAGTTTCGACATATTCTTCAAACACTCTCTGTTGCCACCTTAATATGAGAGTCATGATGAATAGAAAGCAAACTAAATGGAAGGGGTATGAGAAATTGCAGATACCGTACATCGACTTTAGCTTTGGGGAACTGGAAGAGTTTTAGTCCTATCATTTTTAGTTTCTATTGAAATAACTGGTTTACTGCAAGGATTTGTCTGCTGAAGGTTTTGAATTTGAGAATCGCATACTTGTTAAACATGCATGAACAATAATGTCCCTACCGTCGCCACAATCTATATCGAAATGCTGTTACCTACCTACCTAGTTACCATGAATTGTTGATGTTACTAAAACTACTTTTTCTCTTTCGTTGCTCTTGCTGCTACAACTGATGAGGAGGAGGAGGAGGAGGAGGAGGAGAAGTTGGAGGAGGTGGAGGAGGCTGTTTAATAGCGTAACTGTTGTCGAGTTACTACAACCTTTTCATAATACGGAGGAGGATGTTAAATCTCTTGGAAGTAATCGCGTATCTTTACTTACAGATATTTTCTCCGAGCGGAAAACCACAGATGGTTGAGTAAACATTATCTATCTTTCTTGATTATGTTTCAGCTTAACTGAAATTAGCCTATCCTTTGTTAACCCTCAGCTATGATGATGATCTTTAGCTACAATACTGTCAAATTAAATGTATACATGTAAACATCTAACCTTCATTAGAGGAAAAGAAATGTTAAAAGTTTCACTAGTGATTCCCAAATGTTTCCGGCTGCTGTCCTTTGGCTCAAAATTGTATTTCCAGAGTTCTCACTGGGGTGGGTATGTTACATAATGTTATGGAATATAACACCAGGTATCGCTCAGGGGCACTATAAATCAAATTATTAGAAAGGTATTGGGATTGTGTTAACTTAACGGAATGCTTGTCGTCTTATGCAACCCCAATACCCTCTCAAAGCAAATATTTGAGAACCACTAGTTTAGACATAAACATTAAATCTGGGGATAATTCTACTAATCTAAAGACAATCTGTATTATTTACGATCAGGTAACTTATACAGCGGCCTAGCTGATCAAGAAGCTAAAACTACCGTGAAAACCAGTGTATAAACATATGACCTTCGCACTCTTTAAGGAACGACGGTCAACGTTCGAGTATGTTGGCTTGGGCACAAAAACACCATCGTGAAAAATAATATCTTAAAATTAAATTAAAAATTTTTTAATGGTACAACAATCAGCATCGCAAACAGATAGGACGACAAACTGTAACGAGTTCCTCTGCCTCACTTTAAGTTCTAAAATGCTAAAGATTGATTTATTAGCTTGTTGGATTACAGTTTTCACTCTCCATATGTGAGGAGGTATACAGCAGACCTACGTAGTTCAACACTAAGAGAAATAATTTCTGTCTTCATCGCTGAATCGTTACAGAGTAGGATAAAATGTTTGCTGTGTTTATGTTTAATTACAGACATTTACATTTTAAGTTCAAATACTGCCGAACATTACTTGACCTTTCACTATTCCAGGATCGATAACGTATGATAGCACGAGAACGATTCAAAATTCCTATAAGCATCTTAAGTGTATATGAAATTATAATAGAATAAGGATATTTCCTTTGATAGCTTGACTGAACAAGTCTATCAAATTCTTTTATCATTAAAGGTAATTTACTAAAACAAAATGTTAAATTTATATTGTTTATACATTATATCATATTGTTTACGCAGATCTTGTTTATGCGCTCTTCGGATCAGTTTTTTTTATGGACGAATGTTAAAACGTCTAAATGTGAAGACTACAGAATTCCAGAATTCTATTATTTTCTTGATCAAAATTTAATCAGTTTTTTCTTTTTTGTTTCGAGTTATTTCGTTATGTCAATTTTGATAATATAAGTAACCAGCGAAGGAGTATTTAATCAGAATAACTATAGATCTTTCAAAATTGCCAAGTTTCACTATCACAGAGAAATTAAATAAAAATCTGGACTATTATATGTAAATTCCCGGCCATGATTTACATTGTAATTGAGCTATTAAGATTCATACAATTTTTAACGATTATATATTTAAGAATCTATTGTTTTGATTAGTGTTGGTCCGTCAAAATTGATAACTTTTTCTTCAACATCGCAGTTATATTAGAATGATCTACTTTTATAAAGTGATATCTGTCAGAAATGATTATTTAGATATCTGTAGACCTTTCATATTTCATCATTTATAATTTTCTTGACTGAGATATGTCAAGAGCTTTTATTTTTGATAACCATTAACGTGTTAGGAATTGCTGATTTATCATGATCGCATTTGTATGCAGGATTTTGGAGCATCAGAAGTCCAGTCAGAATTGTTAATCAATATAACATGAAGCTGCCAGACTTTGCAAATTTTCTCATTGCGGATATGTCAAAATGTTCGGCTTCAAAGACCACGTATTCATCTTAGCTTCACAATTTTCATGATCACTGATATTTCAGAAATTTAAAACTTACAGACAATCAGACATGCCAGAGTTGATCATTTAGATGACCTCATGTGTATTAGAATATATAATTTTCATGATTGCCAATATGTCACCATTTTCAATGCTGATAACTGATGATATTTTAGGCATGAATTCGTTTTTGTATGAGATCGTTGGATGTGTCAGAATGTTTTATAGTCAAACAGACAGAATAGACATGATTGATGGTTCAGATAACTCTGAACTTGTGAGAATTCTTTTAGCGATTAAAAATATGTCAGAATTTTGAATTCTATTCACCGCTGATCAATCAGAAATGATAATTTTCATGATTAACAATCTGTGTAAATGTTCTCAGGGTGAGTACCAGTATTCATAAAGTACCTGTAAAAATGTCCACTGTTATGATTGCATTGATGGATGAATCAGATAGCGAAGTAATGTTGTTAATCGTTTAACATTCATCTCTGTCCATAGCTAACGTGGTGGTAGTTATTTAGATACAGATATTTCAACGATTTAATGTGTGCATTTAGAAATTGGAGGATGTTTCATAATCATAATGCACTTAACTGAAATCAGTCAAACTTGTACACTATCGAGAGAAAGAAGTGTTTCTCTCTACAATTAACCATCTTGATGATAGAGTTTAACTAAGATTTCCTGTCACAATTTATGATATCAAGGATATCCAGGCGTTATAGTTGTCTCGCATTCTTTAAGTGTGGTTCTATCTCAAAGCGATAGCAGGTAAAACGGAACAATCGCAGGAAGGTAGTGATGGTGTTCGTAATCAAAGTTAGAAATTTGCTTAGTGAAAATATTTATCTTCGAGAAGCGTTTGTATATATTTACTATGCTTTTGTAACATCAATATTTACATTTTCGATCAACGCTTAACCGATTCTCCTCGCATATACACGTAAGAAGGGTGATGATAGCCATAATGATGACGACAACAACACTGATGACGAAAACGACGTTCACGATGACATTGATGATGGTGACAACTATGATGACAACGTCGACATGACTGTTGCTGATGATGAGGAGGAAGAAGGGGGGAAAGAAGGGGAATGAAGGGGAGGGAAAGAGGAGGAAGAGCTGGTAGAGGAGGAGGTGGAGTAAGAAGCGGAGAAAGAGGGGAGGGGACGAGGAGGCGAAGGAGGAGGAAGAGGAGGAGGAAGGAGTAGGGAGGAGGAAGGAGATGGGGAGGGGAAAGAGGAAGGAGATAGGGAAGGGGAGGAAGAGGAGGAGGAGGAGTAAGATGAGGAGGAGGAGTAAGATGAGGAGGAGGGAGGGGAAGAGGAGTGATGATGATGATGATGAAGAGGAGGAGGAGGAGGGGATACGGAGAGGGGGATTTATAACGTTAGCAGATTTTCAATGAGATCCTGTAATTGATTTAATCAATACCAATACTCAGCATTTACCTTGTTGACTTCGTTACAGAATCAGTGAAAAATAAAAATAATAAATAATTGCCCTGCCTTGTTCAGTTTCGCTCGTTTTACGTCCTGCGTTCAAAGCTCATCAGATTCAACATTTCCTTCCATCCTTCAAGAATCGATAAAAAAATAAAACATACAATTGATAGCAGTATCTCCCCGGAGTTTCCTAACAAGAAACCTAAACTAAGAATTCTGAGACACCTTGATGGAACGATGTCAGACAGGCACAGCTGTGTAGTTAAAATGCTCACTTTGCAACCACATGGATTCGGGTTCAGTCCTGCTGCGCGGCACCTAGGGCAAACGTCTTCTACTATAGCTCCGAGCTAACCAATGCTTTTGGTTGATGGAAACTGTGTAGATGTGTGTGTGTGTGTGTGTGTGTGTGTGTGTGTGTGTGTGTGTGTGTATGCGTGCGTGTGTGTGCGTGTTTGTGCGTGTTTGTGTGAAGCTCGCTGCTTGACAACCGGCTTTGGTTTATTTACGTCTTTGTAAAGTAGCGTTTCGGCATAAGAATAAGTGTGTAAGTACTGGAGTCGATTTGTTTGACTACCGTTTTCAATGCGGTGCCCCAGGATGGCTGCGGTTCAATGACTGAAACAAGTAAAAGTTAAAAAGATAAAATATAAGAATCTTATCATTAAAAGTATAATTGATGCGTTCAACAGTGCGTTTGGCCACATGTTGACACTAGATCAGTTTCGAAGTTAGAAAGCAAAGCGATGCAACAAAATACCATATAGCAATGAGTTCATCTATCTTTCGTTTCTAATACACAACCGTCCAAATGAAAAATATTTTGGTTTTTAGCTGTATATTATTTTTCATTTTCTTCTTTTTCGTTTTTCGTTTTTCGTTTTTCTCTTCCAAATTCGTGTCTGTTGTGCCTGAAAATAGTAAATTTTAATTAAAGTCTACAGAATTGGGTCATTAGATATTCTGATTGTTGTTAATTAGTTGCTGTAGTTTTCAATCTTATGATAATTAAATAATGTTGTTTATTGTGATTAGATGTTTATAGTTGTTTGTTAATCAATGATATGCTTTAATGGTTGTAAAATTATCTGGTGGTTATTTCGAGTGGTTGGGTAATTTGTACTATAGTGACTACGCTAGTATTAAAATGTATATTTACGCTTGCGTATGTGAGAAAATGTTTGTGCGTGTGAGAGAACGAGCGTTTCAGTGTAGGCACAAAAGCACTAAGGTGGTTTATCATCGCACCAGGTTTGCAGTGTCGGTTCGAATTTCCGGTTGTCATTTATTTTAGTATTTCCCCAACCTAAACTTTTCTGGAGCAGGAAGATCAATATCAAGATGGCGTACAAGTATAAGTTGAATTTGAAAGATAATATTGGAATATATGGAGTATAATAATTAATAGTGGAGTAAATGTACAAATACATATAGCGTATTAAATATATTTATAATGATGACACCTAGCGTTTAACATATATATATATATATATATATATATATATGTATGTATGTATATATTGATTAGATTTACCGATGAGAAAAAGGAGTTCTAGTAAGACGAAAATATAGGAAAAGTCGAGGAAGTTTATTAGTGCATCAAATTATAAATTATCTACATTGAAACTTTGAGTCTGAAGAAATCAGTTTTAACTTTAGATTCACATTTCTTTAACACATTCATTGATGGAATCTCTTACTTAGATATTCCAGGTCTGTCTTCGACACAGGAGTATTCGGAAAACTAGTGTAAGTCATGACAGAACAAAAGAAGTTGATCTCACTAATTATCTCTAATATTTTAAAATCGTTTAACAAGTAAAAATGAACTCCTGCAAGCCTAATCGGGATGATAGCAGCATCGTAGTAGTTTTGGCTGCCAAGAATAACGGCTACTGTATTTATGAAAGAGAACAAATATGCTGCTAAACTAAATTAACACGATAATAGAGGATGACAATGGAATGGTTAACGAAATTCCTTATCTTAACACAGCACATGTGATCACGTCAACTAAAAAATAAGAATATGAATCAACTTATCATATTAGTATCGCTTCTATCGCTTCTTTCAGTGACAGTTTCAAAGAGTATCGTAAGAGTATTATCATTCATACTGTTGATCTGAAATTATCAGATTGTCCGCAACGCTTTTCAACCGAATTTGATAGAGAGGGAGAGAATACGGTTAAAGCTATTCTACTATAACTTGTTACAACAGAGATCTTTTCCTCTTCTTCTTTTCTTTTTCAGCTATGACCAAAGGAAAAATATTATCTTGACCAGTGATTCTCATTTTTTTCTTTTTTGTTCGTGACAAGGTGGTGATCGGAAAAAATATTCATGGTGCACTTCTCATGGAAAGTTAAAAATTGGCGCACTTTGATTAGAAAGTTTTCACAGTACAATAAAAACTGTTTTAAAAATCATCTTTTAAAAAATAAAATAGAAATCAACTGCTTACCATGTATTAATTGTACATAATTCTTTCCACTATAGGTACAGGACCTGAAATTTTAAGGGATGGGTATAGTCGACCCAGAGGTTCACTGGTACTTATCTTATCGACCACGGAAGGTTGAAAAGCAAAGTTGACGTTCGGCGGAATTTCAACTCAAAACGTAAAATCGGAATAAATACAGCGAAGTATTTTGTCCGGCGTGCCAAAGATTCTACCAGCTCCCTGTCTTAAAAGTGTCCCGTGATCACATGACTGACCAGACTATCAAATGTTGTTACACATCGCTGGTCACAATGCATTATGCATTGTTTCAGTCTTCAAATGACACCAACCCGCTGGCTAGGATGGCAGGCCAACATTCCCCACCGAAAGGGGGACTGGAGCAACATGAAATAACCCATGTCCTAGCGATCGTGAGCGCAACAGCCTAACCACTAGGTCACGCGCCTTCAGGTCTTATACATGTACATAATAAAATTATGAATAACAACGTTTATCAAGACTTTCAAGCGTTAGCATAAATTTTATAGCGCCTTAAATTTTATTATTTTATAAATCCACACACTCCTAGATACCACTTCTAGATACCACTTCATCTCTTTGTGTTGAAGATCTAACTTTGAGATTCGATTAATAATGATTGATAAAATAACCAGGTTGAAAAAAGTGCTGAAAATTATTTGATAGGCTAATAAAATTTTCAGAATTTGGTATCCACCATAAAATAAACGAATGTGTTTTAGGCTGGCTCGGTTATATGATAATCTGAGTCTAATACAGGATTTCACCTCTTTTAATCACTTATGGATTCGTGTGTTTAGAGCAATGTTTCCTAACCTGGGGTGTAAAAATTTGTTTCAGGGGTGGAAATTTAAATTAAACATCGTTTGTATTTGAATACTACTTGAGAAGAGTTAAAGAGGAGTGTCAGCCGATGCGATTTGACATCAATGGAGTGTTAGTGTAACGAAACTTTGGTAAACACCGGTGTAGAACATAATAACTTACGAAAGTAGAACCTGTGAATTACAAAGTATTCTCATATTCATTCAAGATCGTGATAGGCAATAGAATTTATTGAATTCTCTTATTGAATAATTGTATGTCCTGCACAGACCACAATCAGTTTCCTTAGATTGTGATTTTACTTTATGGACATGTATACATGTAAGCATAAATCATCTGAATATGACTGACGATTGGACCTGACGATAGCTGTAAGACGAAGCCCTTAAGCAGTAAATGTAAAGCGAAAAACAAATCGTAATACGGCGCGATTCGAATGCCATATTTACTTTTCCTCCGAACTTAGCTTGCTTTACTAATGTTATTTACTTGGTAAGTGGTTGTTTAAGCGAAACCTTACTTGAATAGTATTGTAAAAGTACCCTAACATCAAGATGTTTCGGATCTAGTCTTTTTCATTCGCAAAATGAGACCTCTTTAATTTTGCTCAGATTGCTTTCAATTTTGGTGTTTCGATGCAACTCTGAATTTTGATTACGATCAACCAATTACTTTATCTCGTAAATTAAAGAATCTGATGTTATTTGGAATTAAAGTTGGGAAATTTGGGTAATTTTAGCCAATCAACAGACAGCGAAGCATTAGCAGCTTGTTGCCATGACAACCACACATTGTGTTGTGTTCCACCTGTATGTTGTGTTGATTCTTCATACAACGAGACTTACTTCACCCGCGGGTTTTGGTTTAATAAAAATTTATATTTATCAATTAGAATTTTATTATAGATATTTTTCGTCAATTGTCGTAATATTTTACATATTTTTCATATATAACAAAAGTTATTTGCGATGTTTATACAGTTTCTTGACATTATGACGGTGAATGGAATACGTGAACTTAGTACAGATAATTTGACATTATTTTTGAATTCTGCATGCAAAAACATGTAGGATACAAGTATTCTTTTTCTTGGGACAAATTTTTTGTTGGCCGGTGTTATTCTTATCGTAGTTTACAAATCCAAGCATGAAAACGTTACTCGACTTTGAAGTTTTGGAGACACACACACACATGCACTTGTATATTAATGCTGTACACAAATACATGATAGGTAATCATAATTCTGAAATACTCATAAACAGATGCAGACAAATATATTTATATTACAAATTTTAAAAAAATAATAAAAATATAGAATCAAGGAAGAAGCAAAAGAAACTGTAGGATAATAATATTGATTTTATTAGGTATTTCTGTTTATTTTTAAACCTACAATGAAGAGGTCATTTCACAGACGCTAAACGATAAATTTCACAGGGTACAACCTTAAAATTGACACCACTCCGCTAAACGCAGAAAATTTGTCTCGCTATTGGCTATAAATACATGATTTTTTCGATTTTTAAACCTTTGTAACTTTTTCCTCCAATTTTTTTTCTCCACAACATCATACATTCATAGCAATTAGACTAGAAAACTATATTATTATAGCCAATTTTCAGATTTTTTGCAAATGAAAAAAAAACTATATCCGATATTTGTGCTAAAATGGAATAAGCAGAACAAGGATAAGACACGTGGGATAGAGAGTTGTTGATGAGGTCAAAGGATGTGTGACGAAAAAGCTTTGACAAAGAAACTAAAATAATAAAGCAGCATGAGATCGAGAGGAGGGGACGATGGGTTACATACCCCAGAATAAATGGTGTACTTAACTGCGTCCTACGCCCTGTGGCGTCCTTAACTGAGTCCTGTGGTGGCATTGCCGCAGTGAATAACCAGCGACACTCGCTGTAGAAGCTACTCCATATCATGGGGTTCATTTCTCAGACGGGCCGCGGTTATCTCTATTTTGCGGAGGAAATTGGTAGTACAGGATCTTAGAATACCGAACATCTCGACGGCGACCGTCATAAACTAATGGCGGCCGGCCGAGCCCCTGTATGTGTTGATTTTTCTCTCCTCCGCGTTACGGGTAGCGACACCCGGGTTTGCGGCCGATGCTGTAAGGTTAAACATCAGATCTTTTGCGCTCATCATGACAGCCAAAAGTTTCTGACACACAACAAACTCTCTTTTCGATTTGCAAATTAAAATTACTACAGCTGTGGTGGTGACATATACCAGGTTTGAAATTCAAACGTTGCTTCAGTCATTGTGCTATGCATTTCTGAATATGATACATAGTTCAGCTTCCTTCGGTATGCATGACATGATAAAACGAAATTCGATTCCTCATTTCCGGTTGAGTGGTTAGCAGTATGAAGTGCATCCGTCTGTGAAAGCTCTTGCTTCACCACCCAAAAAAAAAATTATTTCACCCATGCTACAGTTTTGAAAAGTGGAAGTGACGCAGTTAAAAAAAATGATAGTTCCATGCCAATATAATATTTTAATGTCATAAACCAACAGAGTTGATAAGACTGAAATGGAAGCTAATCAACTCTTTTAATGTATACGCAACATTAAGCATTCCGCATATAACATTTTGGATATTTTATTAATATTTTCTACAAAATATTTTTGATGTTTTATTTGTTTTCTTTTGTGTGTTTTTTGTTTATTTGCCTGCTGTTGCTTGTTTTATGTTTGATGATGGGGGGATGGTTGCTAAGTAATTATGATCTTACTCTCCTGACTCATAAACGATGATTTCAAAACTTCATGCAGCTGTAGAAATATCTGACTTACCATGGTTACTGATACCGGATATGCTAAACATTATAATAACATAAAGCTGAAATGTCGTTATGTAAAAGAAATATTTCATTCTCTCAATGTAAATACACTATAGCCATCAATAGAGCAAAAACTACAAAGTAAAAAAGATTAATATTCCTATGAATACCTTTATGTATGTGCGCGTGTTTGTGTGTCCGTATGAGTGTGTATGCGTGCGCGGGTTTGTATTGATACTGAAAATAAAGTGAATCGTGCAAATATAAAGAGTATATTTATGAGAGATAACATTAAAAATCTCACGTTTTTATTCTCTCTCATATATGTATTCCTTATATTCCCCATGTTCTGCTTTGTTTAAATGGTAAACATATAATATATTCGTCATTCAATCCAAGGTATGTATATAGTTTCTGTTTGCCAAACTGTGCCAAAAGTTCGAGCTTATTCTGTCGAAAATCGAGCAGTTTTTGCAACATTGTATGACGAAGACTTTTTATCTTTGAATCAGTCAGTCATATGATACTATGTTGACGGGAAAAGTTGTGAAAGGTCTGTGATAAATACACGTATAAGGTATTTCCATAAATATGTTTGCTGCTAAAAGAAGACATTTGACAAATATGAGACAGAAAAACAAACTATCTAAGCTTCTTAGCTGCGAAATTTTTCAGCATCTTCTCAACGTTTGTCACAAAGTTTTGAAAGAATTCCGAAGTTTTAGATGCCATTATTCCTTATTCATTGACTGAACATGACTGGCTATTCACAATATAAAAATAAGCTCAATGTTTCCTACAGTGAATGTAAATATAAGACACACGCAAATGCAATTTGATGACCCTGTCGCCATGAGTTTATTGAAGTAATTTTGTAGTCTGTCGAATGAAATGGCGGAACTTTTTTCGGTGCAATGACCCTGTCACCGTGGGTTTCTTGAAGTAGCTCTGTTGTCTGTCGAAGGAAATGGTGGGACTCTTTTTGGTGCGTTGGATCTAGCCCTTCTGTGACTTCAGTCCATGTTGTACAATATGTGTCATATGCGTAGTTTATATGTTCACTGAAATTTTCCTGGCAGACGATGGCTACATGCACGGTATGACTGAGATGTTCAGATGTACTAGTAAGTGATTAGATGTTCCAATTTAATTGTTTGAAAAAGTCACAATGATATGTAAAATAAAATAGATTATGTTATCCTGGCATGACTGGAAAATGACTGCACTTGGTGTCGTACATGTTGTTTAGCTCCAGGTCGTTTCTGATTGCGCACACTTGCAGCCATACATATTTCAGCTCTTCTCTCCCACCCTTCTCTCGAATATTGAATACATAGAACTTCATTACAACTGTATTCTCTTTTCAAAGTGGTAACATAAATTTTGAGGGATATTTGATTGCTATTCATTGAATCTCTAGTGACTACGTAAAATCTTTCTGGGTAATTTCTTGAAGTGGCAATTTGATGCATTTATTTGTCGATAAAGCTTCAGTCAGTTCATAGCAAAATCTCTACTGATTCAGGAACATCTTTATAATCCCACCGGTTAAATTTTCAGGAAAAACCATCCCAATTCTGAAATGATTAGGTTGAAATTCCTGAATCAACAAATCTAATAGTATTATATGGTTATACACTCATTCACTCACTCAAACATACACACGCACACACATACACACACACAAGCACACACACTCACAAACACACACACACATTCTCACACGCACACGTACTCATACACGAATATACATATACATACATCTATGTTAATATCATATGAGAATATTTTTGTAACACTGAAACAATATATTCATTATAGAAAATAATCCTTAGTAGCTATCTCACTCAAGATTGCTTTGCATAATAATAATAATAATAATAATAATAATAATAATAATAATAATAATAATAATAATAATAATAATAATATGAACTACATGAACTTCTAACTTGTTGTCTCTTGAGGTCTCTGGGTGAGACTTGGATCCAACTTGTACAAATGCAAAGCAAAAGTCAAACATAAAATAATAATAATAATAATAATAATAATAATAATAATAATAATAATAATAATAATAATAATAATAACTATAAAAATGAAAACGAAAATTGAGAAGGAGTGCATCAGAATGGGGAAGATACTAATGAAATCAAAGCTAAATGGCCCAAATCTAGTAAAGGCTGTAAATACTTGGGTAGTATCATTACTTAGATACTCAGTAGCTTTTGTAGATTGGACAAAAACTGAATTAGCAAAGCTAGACAGAACTGGGAAGGAATTCAGCTGGAATGGAGGACTCCACCCAAGAGAGGAGTAGCAAGATTATATTTACCTAGAAAGGAAGGCGAAAGAGGGTTAATATCAGTAGAAGTCTGCGTGAAGTTAGTTAGAGTAGATATAGACACCTACATAGGTAATAGTAAAGAAAGTTTATTAAAAGCTGCTAGAGTCACAGTATGGCATAAGGTAACCAAAAGTCCAAACGAACTTAAAAATCATAAAAAAGAACAGAAATTATCTGACTGGCAGGAGGTGTTGTATTGTAGATTCCCAAAGATAGTTGCAGCAAATGGTAGTAGTGAGACATGATTATGGTTGCAGATAGGAAAGCTGAAAAGGGAGACAGGGAGTTTGTTAGTAGCAGCACAAAATCAAGCATTAAAGACTAATTGGATAAAAGCCAAGATACACAAAAACCAATTAGATTGCCAATGAAGGTTATACAAATCAAAAGAGGAAAGCATTACTCATATAGTTTGTGAATATAGCACAGAAAGAATACAAGACGTGACAACCTAGGGAGAGTAATCCACTGGGAGCTATGTAGAAAGCTAGGATTTGAACATGCTGTTAAATGGTATGAATATGAACCTAATAAATTACTAGAAAGTAAGAAATGCAAGACGTTGCTCTTTTATTATTATCATTATTATTATTATTATTATTATCATTATTATTATTGTTGTAGTAGTAGTAGTAGTAGTAGTAGTAGTAGTAGTAGTAGTAGTAGTAGTAGTAGTAAACCGTCCAGTTCATACCAGAATGGAAAAGGGGACATTAAATGATGACGACGACGACGACGACGACGACTAAGATGACGATGAGGATGATGAAGGGTGTATATGTGCGTTTGTACATCTGAGTATATGTGCTTGGTTATATGCTCATATGTCCATATTTACCAGTGTAAGTCTGTGCTGCACCCTTTTACATCTAAATAAGGGTAGAAATCTATAAAATAAGTAACTGTCTGAAATAAACATGTGTGATAATTATAATCAACTAAATAAAAATACGAAATGCAGTTATAGCCAGCATGGTCTCACTGCAATGACTGGAAACATTAAAACAATAAAATGTCTTCTTTACGCACAAATATCTTAAATTTTTAAAGCGTTGTACATTAAATGAAATTGCTTACACGTTTCTACAGTATTAGCATTATTGGCCATCGCTTTCGAGTATGTTGATTGTTCACCTCTTTCATAACGTTACACATCACAAAATTTCCATTACCTATTAACACTTATAAATATTAGTCCATCTCCAAATTTCGTGCAGTCAGTTGAATTGATTCCAAGTACATTACTGTTGCTTTTTAATAATTCTAAAAAGATGAAGATAGATATAACTGAATTTGGTTACTTTTGAACTCGGAAATAAGAAAAGGAATCAAAATATAGTTAACTAACGTTTTACAATTTAAGTTAGTTCCATCATTTTCTGCCTCTGATTAGCACCACCATTATTTCGAGTTTTTTCAGTCAAGAATTCCGCCATCTTGAGCTCACTAGCATCACTCCTGTCATCTCAGGTCTCCAACCATCTTCATTACCTCGGACTTCCAGCCAGCTCTTCCGTCATCACAGGTCTCCAACTAACTTTTATTATATCGAGCCTCCGACCAGTTCCTCTTTCATCTCGTGTTTCCAACTATTTCTACTCGGATTTCGAACTAGCACCTCCGTCTTTTTGAACTACCTACTAGATCCATCGTCTTGGGCCTCTAACGAGCTCCTCCACCTCGAGCCTCTAACCATCTCATCCATCGTATCAGCCTTTCTATCACCTATGTCATCACGGGCCCAGATCAGCTGCGTCCTTTTCTTCTTCCAACCTGCTCCTCCCATCTAGCCCCCCCCCCAAACCAATTCTATAATTTCGTGTCTCCGTTAAATGCGTATTTTGATCAGTTATCAAAGCATTGGGGGAGGTGGGGGTTGTTGATCGTAAAGAGAAATTACATAAAAACTTCACATTTCTTCGTAAAGCCTACATAACCTCCTTTATAAATTGCGCTAGTCTCTCTTTGATCTTGAACCTACTATATTTACATATTCTTCATTTCTTTTTCACCAGGCTGAGTGACAGTTTCATTGCAATTCTCGTCACATTTTCAATGCAACGTTAATTCGTTTCATTTCCAAGAAAGATATCTCATCAAAAGATCTCATTTATCTCCACATTTTTTTTTCCTGAAGAAACTTGTATCAGCTATGTATATAGATAATTAGCGCATACATGAATAATTATAATGCTGTCAAACTTATGGGACCAATTTCTCCAGCATTTCCCATATTAATATTATTCATAGCTAGTACCGTGAATTGATAGAATTGACAGAAACTTTGCCATAGTGGATTAAATGCGTTATAGTGTTTCATTTTCTCCCACGTTCTTAGTTCAAATATAGAGTGATGTCTGTTTCAAAGTCATTATACAGCATCTTCTAATAAATTTATCTTTAAATTAGCCTTGAATGTTATGAATATAAAAAAACATATCTCCGTCAATAAGAGGGTAATAATCAGCCAGACGAATAAGATTACATTATTTTGATTCCATTTCTCTGTATTCTTAATAGACATCCCGCAAAAGCCAACTTCCTTTTGTAACCTCATGGGCGTTTATTTTAATATATTCGACACCCCTAAGGGGATGAACGGGCAGAATCGTTAGCACGCCGGGCAAGATGCTTTGCGGCATTTCGCCCGTCATTACGGTCTGAGTTCAAATTCCACTCAGGTCAACTTTGCCTTTCATCCTTTCAGGGTCATAAAATAAGTACCAATTGCTTACTGGGGTCGATGCAATTGACTTATCCCTACTCCGAAATCGGTGATCTTGTGCCAAAATTTGAAATCAATATAATCGTTACGCTTGTCGAGAACATCCATCCTTTAATAATGTTTTTAATAGTGAATTAGTGAAGGTGCATGGCCTGATGTCTAGGCTCTTCGTCTCGTGATTATAAAGTTATGTGTGGATGTTTGTGTGAGTGTGAGCGTCTTTGTGCGTGTGTGCGCGTGTTGGCGCTCGCTCATGTATGTGAGTATCTTTCTATGTACAGATGTATAATACTGCAACCAGTCATGTCCGTTTCGAGTCTAAGGAAGTTATCTTAGCTATTCGATAATTTAAGACATCGATAAATTCATACCAAACTGAAATAAATAATTTGGTGAATACTATGATTTGGTATACAAAACAAAATTAAAACGTGACGTGGTTCTCCAATCCTGTCACAATGAAACCAGTAACAGGTGGAGTCTCATATAACTGTTGAAATGTGTTGTCAAACAAGACATGTTAACTTTTAAAACAATAGGCTTCAAAGCGGCGTTGGATGTGTTGGTATGAAGAGCATATCTAGTGTAGATGTTTGGCAAAATACGATAGTAATGGAAACATTCTGAGTTGACAAAGCTTTCAACAGTTTCTCTTACAACACCAAAATAAAGCAGAGGAATATAAAAAATTCTTCAGCAAGATATTGATCTCGAACAATAGTTTATCTCTAAAAGCGCATTCTTTAGGGAACAGCTGCTACAAAATTATATTTCCACTTCTCTCTCTCTCTCTCTCTCTCTCTCTCTCTCTCACTCCTTCTGTCTCCCTCTCTCTCCTCTCACACACATACACTGATATATACTCAAATGTATATTGTATGTGTAAGCGTTTAGATCTCTGTTGTATATATATATTATATATACATATATATATATATATATATATATATA
>NC_068990.1:6026870-6030003 GCF_001194135.2 Octopus bimaculoides
TATATATATATATATACTCATATATTTACTACACACACGCATATAAATAATTATACATATATACATATACGTGTGTCCGTGTTTGTATTTATTTTTATGTGTTTGCATGTATGTTTGTGCGTGTGTATGTATATATATATATATATATATATATATATATATACGCTATACATGCATTATTTTATCACTGTTATTACTTTTTAGTGGTAAAGTTATTAATTTCGTTGTTGTTATTGCTCTTATACGCATACTCATACATTTATATGTATGTATGTATGTATGTATGTATGTATGTATGTGATTTCATGAATAGTGGAAAAATATGTATGCATCGTTTGGTAAAAATAATGTACCTGATTTGCATACAAGTCACATGAATATGTATGAGATTTTTAAGAAGAGGAAAATCTAGCAATGAAAAATATATATAACAGGAAATAAATAGCTCTTCTAGGAGAAAGTTGGCTGAAGTATTACACACATCTAATAGGCATACATACAAACATACACATTTAACATACACACACACACGCATCCAGATATAAGCACACATTCCGACATACGCCCGCACTAACACTAAGAGACGCATACACACATCAAGTTGATTTTCACATGCACGCAAATATATATACATATATATATATATACATATGTATGTATGTATATGTATACATAGGCATAAACATATACATGTATATAGATCTATTAAATGTATATATAACTTAGAGAACTTAGATATGTATGTGTGTATGAATATATAAGTAAATATTATTTCATATATGCATATACATATACAATATTATGCATACACATATTTGACTTTCTGTATACATTAATATATATATACACTCACACATTACTCTAGATGCATGCATACGTAGTTACAATACGTAAATGCAAACAGCTTTCTTGCAAACAGCCTATCTTCGTCGCATAGTATCAACAGTATCTACTAACAAACAAGCGTCGAAGTGCATCTTCCTTAGATCAAGCTTGCGTATATGAAGCAAATGGCGTCATAAAATTTAGAAACATACTTCCATCCCTACCAAATAAATATAACTTGATATACGTTTTGGAGACACACAACAAAGGAGACCAAAAGCTCCCCTGTAATAGAGCAACAAACACATAGCTATGTTATCAGAAAATTTCAGAGTGACTGTAACATTGATACTAATAAGATGGTCTGGAGCTAAAAGTAATAAGAAAATGCCTGATGCAAGAAAGGAACACAGTTGTCTGTAAGACACCCAAATTGGATAACAGATGGATACTCAATGGAATAAACAGATGCATTTGTCCGAAAATGTCATCACAATACTTACTGCCTGTGGTGCACGATGTAAAGACCAAAATGCTTTCCAATGAAGTCCATAGAAAAGATTTTCCTGAAGATCAGAATATATGAAGTTACAGTGACATAGGAAGGTATGCAAACTCATAACAAAAAAGAATGCTAGTAGAAAGTATCTTAGAGCTTTTGGCAGATACTAAAAAGCTAGACACAATTATCTGGAACGGTGAAAAGAAAGTTTGTAAAGCTACAGAAATCAATTGTTCTGTAGACGTCAACATAATGATGAAAATAAAAGAAAAAGTAGTATAAGTACTGATTTAATGAGAGATCTGCAGATACTGCACCCGGAATAAAACTTTATATTTATGTCTGCTATTATCGGACTACTTGGCTGTGTGTATGACATCTTCATCTCTGACAAGCTGTGGTGCTGGGGACTTCACAATGCAAGAGAACCCTTTCTGAGTTCTTGAAGGTTATAAATGGAATTCAAAGCCATTAATGGAATAGTGAGAATCTTTGAAAAACAGTATTCTATAAGTCAGCGTGTTGTAGGTACAAGTACACATGGGGAGACATACAAACATATACGTATATAAATACGTAAGTCAAAACATACACTTATGCATGCAAATGACATACATATAAACATACATTTATATATACATATATGTATGTATATTTAAATGGTAAGTAGCTTGCTTACAAACCGCATGGTTCCGGGTTCAGTCCCACACCTTGGGCAAGTGTCTTCGACTATAGCCTCGGGCCGACCAAAGCCTTGTGAGTGGATTTGGTAGACGGAAACTGAAAGAAGCCCGTCGTATGTATGTGTATATATATATATATATATATATATATGTATGGGTGTGTATATGTTTGTGTGTCTGTGTTTGTCCCCCCAACATCGCTTGACAACCGATACTGGTGTGTTTACATCTCCGTAACTAAGCGTTTCAGCACAAGAGACCGATAGAATAAGTACTAGGCTTCCAAAGAATAAATCCTGGGGTCGATTTGCTCGACTAAAGGCGGCGCTCCATCATGGCTACAGTCAAATGACTGAAACACATAAAAGAGTAAGAGAGTAATACATTTTAATTGATTCTCCATTCTCTGGGAAGAATTCACATAAATTTCAACTAAAAACATACATAAGCACACACACACGCACACTACATACATACATACATACATACATACATACATACATACATACGTATGCATGTGTATATGTGTGTGTGTGTGTGTGTGTGTGTGTGTGTGTGTGTGTGTGTGTGTCTTTTAAATTCATTTATGGTAACGTTAAGTGTATGCAAATAAAGCTCCTATTTCAGTGTGTCGGCTACCGTATAATGTCACTGACTAGTGAGTCAGTTTTTCGAGGTTGCATCATGGTTATACCGATATAATGTAGGATAAATAGCGTAGGATAAATACCGGATACTCACATATAATACGGACTATATTTTACTCACACCAAGGATACAGACACTAATGTTAAAGTTATGTGACTTGTGGAAACGCGCATAGCAATGTGTTTAAATATTTATAGATTCCATCCTAAAATTATTGCTATTATTATATGTATATGGCTTGGCGATAACTATTAATTTCCAGTACCGCTGCCGTAGTCTCCTTTAGAGAGACTTAGAAATATTAATAACTCTATTTCTGAAAACCAGTGGATAGATTCCACTGAAATTAGATAAATAACCTTCGAGCAGATAGTCAGCAGCGCCGCCTGGCTAGGGCTTGGCTGCTCTGCATTGACAAGGGGCAACACCCTGAAACTAGTCTGCAGATGCCAAACCAGCAGGGGGACACTGCTGA
>NC_068990.1:6036571-6037204 GCF_001194135.2 Octopus bimaculoides
ATATATATATATATATATAATTTAATACAAGTTTTGCCATACACGACAAAATCATTTTACAGTTACGTCAGATAATATCAAGTAAAACATCGTAACACAAAATAAATTCGTTTGTTTTTTTCTTTTCAGTATCAAATGTACTTTATTTTTTTTACTTCGTTTGTTAATCATGTCACTTGAAGTGTGAAAACTTGCTTGGATGTTTTCTTCCAGCTTTTACAAGAATTATTATACTATTCTGATCTAATTTTACATGTACAAGAAGACTATATAGTTTTTTATGTTTGAGTAAGATATGAGGAGAAGTACTTGGTTATCGATTGTGTGATAGACTAAGTATTATGGAAAAAAATGTTCACATTTCTATGATAATCGCATTACCGAATATTTGGTCTTTAAATTCATTTGTACTATATACATTGCAATGGGGCCGTCTTTGATAATTTAAACGGTGTGCAATAATGGTATTGAGATTGAGCGATGTCAACTGTCATGAATAAATATAATTACTATGTTCCCCTACAGCAGTATGTGATTACATTTTATTGAATCACCATTGCTATAAAAGACATTGCAACTCTCTCAACACATATACGCACACATAAACCCAAACTTATATATATATATATATAT
>NC_068990.1:6037378-6038875 GCF_001194135.2 Octopus bimaculoides
GTGTGTGTGTGTGTGTGTGTGTGTGTGTGTGTGTGTGATGAATGAACAACCATAGGAAGTGAAACAGCGAGAGGGACAAATTTTACCAAAAGTTTTATCAGATTAACGCTTGAAAGGAAAGGAAAAGGACGTTTAAGGTTTCGAATGCAATCCCTTCATGAGAATTAAGAAAAAAGGGACGAGGGGTGGTGGAGAGGGGGAAAATATTTAGGTGACCGGGTGAGTATGTAGTTCTAATAGGCCGGGTGTTGTGCTCATGTATAAGAGGGTACCTTGAAGGTAGATGGGCTTAAGGAGAAGGATGTGATGTGTGGGTTGATAACCCATGCACGCACATACGCATACACAAACACACACTTATATACATACACACACACTCATACATACACATATAACGATGCATATTCAAAAATTTAAAAGCATGAAAATTGTAAATACAATATAATTGTGTGTCTGTTTGAATTTGTATGGTGTATATATGCTAGGAAGCCGAGCGAGATGCTTAGCAGCATTTCTTCTGTCTTTATGTTCTGGGCCCAAATTCCACTGAGGTCGACTTTGCCTTTCATCCTTTCAGGGTCGATAAAATTAGTAACAGTTGAACACTGGGGTTGATGTAATCAGCTTAACCCTCTCCCAAAATTTGAGACCAATGTTATGCAATATACATGCATACAAACAGATTAATACAAACAGATTAATACAAACAGATTAATACAAACAGATTAATACAAACAGATTAATACAAACAGATTAATATTTGTAAATTCATGGGAGCGTAGTTATGCGGTGTGCACTTCTTATTTGACTATGTTTATCAATACTTCTATTGAATATACTACAATGTATGAGCGTCACTGTATCACATTTACTTTAATTCCGCTTTCTCAAGTATTTTCGAATAACTGCTAATTTCCCACCCTTTCCACCCTTCATTTTTAATTGAATGTTTTAAATTGATTTTCAACCTTCTACCTACTCCATGATTAAATAGTATTTTTTTTTTTAATCTAATTAATTTCGCCATAAAACATGGATTTACACTTAATGTAAACATTAACATGTTTTCTCATAAATTTAAACTTCGAGCCTTGACCAAATACTTTGCCGTTAATTCCTGTAATTTTCTGTTCCAAATGAATAATTTCATTAAATAAAAGCAAACTTGATTTTAGAAGAATTCCTTTCTTACCAAGAGGCTTGTCGGATGAAAGCAACTTAGCACTCAATCAATAGCTTTGAAAGTTGTTTTATTACATTAAGATTTCGTCGGTCAATCTGATATTTACTAGGAATATTTCTGAAAATACTTCCGGCGCCAGTCTCTCTCTTTTTCTCCAATATACGTAGAGTTAACGTCGTTATATAACCGCTTTTCAACCAACTCAAAATTGCCGACGCTGTTTTCTTTACATTTATCCCCTTTAAGAGAAGCGCATATAGATATGTGTTACGGTTTCACACACACACACACACACACACACACACACACACACA
>NC_068990.1:6039553-6044707 GCF_001194135.2 Octopus bimaculoides
GGTCGACGTTATTTTTAATATATATATATATATATATCCGTTCATTGATGACTGTCGGAAGAAAAGGAACTTGATATCGGAGTCGGGATAAATAATATATTTTGGTTGAGTAAGACTTGTGTGTTTCGCTTGTGCGTACTCAGAGCCATTCGTTTCACTAAGAGAATAAAACTGTATGTACGTATGTATGTATGTAAGTACATAGGTATGTATGTATGTAGGTACGTACGTGTGTATATATGTATATATGTATGTACGTACGTATGTATGTATGCATGTATGCATGCATGCATGTATGCATGTATATAGGTATGTATAGCCTTTTTCTCTTTTGGGTGGCTTTAGCCATGAGATTGCGGCCATGCTGGAACACCGAAATAAGGAAAGTTGAGCTGATCAAAACAACCTCAGTACTTATTCTTTGTTTGGGACTCATTCTATCGCATCCTCTTTGCTGAACTGCTAGTTTACTGAAACGTAAACAAACCAGCACAGGTCGTCAAGCAACGAGAGTCAATCGCAAATATACACACACGCACGCACACATCTCTCTCTCTCTCTGTCTCTCTCTCTCTCTCCATATATATATAGTCAAAATAAGCAACAAGGATAACGAGAGGTAAAGCAGTACGATCGTTTCAAGCAACACCATTTAATTGAACAATGTAATCATTACATCAATTTGAAATGGAGAGCAATCTTCAGCTGCACAAAGACATAGAATTTAATTAAATTAGAACAGATCTTTTAACTGATACTAAACATCAGTCTTTTATTGATATTAGCTATACAAGTTGAATTTAAAATTTTTACTCCAATATATTTTAAATCATTATACTTTTTCTATATAAATCTTCTCTATTTGTGTTAATAAGCTAAATATACTTTACCATAGTATTGGTAATTTAGCTATTTAATTTCTATAGTATTCTGCTCTAATTGATTATTTTATTTCATTTCTTTATTAATTAATTACTAACCTTTATTCATAAATAAATTAAGCAAATCTTTGTATCTCTATTAATTCATAGTTAGCATATATAAAACTGTACTGATATATTTACTGCATATATATTAAAAAAAACTCCTTAGAATATAATTTTATTAATATATAATTAGAATGTTCTTTTACCTCAATACTCCTTTATTAATATCAGTATATACCTATTAATCAATATTCATAGATATGATGAGTTAGTTTTTTAAGTGTACAGAATATATAAATATTAAACTATTTCTGAATAATTTTCTTTTTCTTCTTCCCTCTATTGTGGTGAAAGTTTGGTATATACTCAAAAGTATCCATAAATTTCTATCCTTTTGTTAATAGATTCTTACTAATAACCTTATGAATAGCCATAAACTTTGTTTGTATACAGTATAGCAGCATTGTTTTAAAACTTTTAACTATAGTGCAACATGATAAGACTTCCCTTGTTTCATTATAAATGGTCTGCTAGTGGGTGACCCCTTAGTTGTCAGCCAACATCTTCTTTTAACTTTTCCTTTACCAAACCTCATGAGTTTATGACTATACCAACCACGATTTCTGTCTGCTCTATCACCCCTAACCCTAATAGATAATGCCCTTTATTCTCTTACGCTTTAGATATACAGGGTTTGATATGATAGTCTATAAATCTAAACTAAGAAAAAGTAAATAAAATCAGTGACAGGCAGTCTTCTTTGACATTTTATTTATTAGCTTCCATCGTGTGGCTAAAGCAGGATGTTCTCTGTCTCCCTAACCGCTGGGAGATTTTAGGCATCATTATGCTAATGTGTCCAGCTGTTCTAATTTTAATTAAATTCTATGTCTTTGTGCAGCTGAAGATTACTCTGCATTTTAAATTGATGTAATGATTACATTGTTCAATTAAATGGAGTTGCATGAAGCGACCGTACTGCTTTACCTCTGGATATATCCTTGTTGCTTTTTTTTTTAATCACCTTACTTTGAAATTGTATGGATAATACCGTACTAAATTCTGGTGCCTAAACTTAAGTACCATATTCACCTGAATCTAAATTTTTGCTGACCTCATCTACCATACCCTATATATATATATATATATATATTCTTAAGTATATATGTATGTGTACCTGACCGCGACGAGTTTTCGTACATTTTCCTTCTAACAATTTCGTTCACAAGTTATTGGTTAGCACAGCGCTGCAGTGCAGGACACTTGCTCAAAATGTCATGCAGTAGAACTGAACCCAAATCCACCTTGGTTACCCATGTTCCATCAGTCTTCCATTTCTAGCCAGTACTACTACACATCTAACAGTAAAAGTTTCAAAGTTATTCTCTCCGTATTACGAGGTACAGATCTGGAATTGATTTGTGGTTTGGGGATGTATATTCATGATGATTTCATATTGTTAAAGGTTCCTCAGCTTCTATGCATATTGTGACAATTTACACGAGACCAACCTTATCGCTAATGTCTTTCGCTGTGACCACCGTATTCCTTGTCTGTATATTGTGAGACTAGCCTATGAGCAGACGTGTAATACGCTACTTCAGCGTATCTCCCCACACTCGGTATTAAATATGAAACATACATTCTTCAAACGATAAACAGTTATCTTTAACTGTTATTCTAAGAACACAACGAAGCAAAGAAAGCCTCATAGGTTTGAAAATGCATAAGTACTTCCTCCCATTTCATACTTGTGTGGTGATTTCTGGCAAAGATGTGCTTGTTTTGCTTACATAATAATGCCAGATATTTGGCTTTTTTCAGCATGATATATAAAAAGTTGGTCTTTAATTGTTAGCCTTATCAAGGGATGAGAGTGGAGTTCGACTTTTGTCGGTAACATTTAAAATGCTTGAAGTATTTGGAAAATATGTCCTTGCGTGAGAGTGTTGTTGCTGTTGTTGCTCTGGTCCGATGTATCACTACTCACTTAAGTTTTGTTCTGTTTAAAGGTGTTATTATTACTTTTAATTTTGAAGTAAATATTTTGCTGTAAAGCATGTTCTTCATTTTCTGGCCTTTTGCAAAAAAATTATATGCCATTGAAGTTTAAGTTGATAAAATCGAGAACGTAAAAAGCGATATGAAAAATACGTCTGAACAAGTAAACAGCCAATAATAATACTGATGATGATGATGGGGCTGATGATGATGATGATGATGATGATGATGATGATGATGATTACAATTAATGTTGTTGTTGTTGTTCCGCGAAGCAGAAACTATTGAATATGTTCCCTATTTCTAAGGAACGTTCTGGGGGGTTTTTTGTGTTTGTTTGTTTCTTTTTTTTTTTTCCTCTCTCTTGCTATTATTTTATCATTCTCAGATTAGAATCAACAATTCAACAAAGAATTTCCCAAACAATGACTCTGCTTTATATATGAACATTTATAGTTTATCGGTTTTTTGTTTTTTTTATTATTTCCATGTGATTCATTTGAGGAGCATCATTTGCGAAGCCATATTTTTGTATATCGGAACTACTTTAAAACTGTACACGTAAATTGTATTTTATGAGACATCATATCTTTAATATAAAAGTGAGCAAATAGATAAATTGATAAACTATTTTCTTTGATTCTTAACTTATTTTGTCCTTTTTTCTTCTTTCTATCTCTTGTTATTGTTGGAATTGAAATAGTCTATTAAAAATTGTTCAGCTTATAGAACAAACATGGAACGTATTTTGGATTTAGACTTTCAATATATTTAACATGAAGGCGGCGAGTAGGCAGAAACATTAGCACGCCGGGCGAAATGCTTAGCGGTTCTGATTTGGCAGTTGGAAGCTGAAATAAGCCCATCGTATATAGATATAGAGACACGACGGGCTTCTTTCAGCTTCCATCTACCAAATCAACCCATAAGGCCTGAGGCTATAGTAGAAGACACTTGTCAAGGTGCTGCGCAGTGGGACTGAACCCAAGACCAAATATTTGGGAAGGCTATTGCATTCAGGACATTATTTTTTAACGTAATTATCCAAATGGATGTTATTGTCAAAAAAGTTGAAAAGGACGTTTTATTAAACAAATGAGACACGTGTCATATTATGTATGTATGGGTGAGTGAGTGGGTGAGTGAGTGAGTGAGTGAGTGAGTGAGTGAGTAAGTGAGTGAGTGAGTGAGTGAGTGAGTGAGTGAGTGAGTGAATGAGGGGAGGGAGCGGAGGAAGGAAGGAGGGAGTGAGTGTTTGCAAAGGTGCTAGACATATAGCATAGAAATTATTAGATAGTCGATGTTTACAGATGAACTCATAGTTACACAGACAGACAAACAGACAGACCTATAGATAGATATGTAGATAGAGAGAGGGAGGGAGATTGATAGAGAGAGGGAAGGAGATAGATAGATAGATAGATAGATAGATAGATAGATAGATAGATAGATAGATAGATAGATAGATAGATAAATAGATAGATAGATAGATAGATAGATAGATAGATAGATAAATAGATAGATAGATAGATAGATAGATAGATAGATAAAGAATATATTATGCAGAATAATGAAAATAACAATAGGAACAGTTCATAAACATGATGTTAAGACAGTATAAAAGGTTAGTATTTGCATCAGAATATTGTCTGTGGAAAACAGCTTTAAGAATATATGTTTTCATAAACGGTGAATATGCCATTGTTATATAAGAATAAATATCTGTTTAGATAAGATAATGTATAATACAAGAACAAGGTAGCAACAACTTCAATTCAACATAAATAACAACTACAATGAAGCGAATACACAAGACTAAATTGCAACAAAGAAGATATAATAGGATATCAGCCCTGATATGTATATATACTTAAGCCGACATATATAGATGTAATGTATCGCATTGCATAGCCTCTTATGGGGCATGTGCCTGACCAAATACGTGTATAAATGTGTGTGCGCGAGCGCGTTGTGTGTGTGTGTGTGTGTGTGTGTGTGTGTGTAAAATTGCTGGTGAGTGTCTGCGTATGTATATGCATAATTTGTTTTTCATCCAATGACTGCTTTTTAAGAGAGACAAATGCATGTCAGTGATTATATATATATATATATGAAGATATACATATATGCATGTGTGTGCGTATGCACGTGTATGCGTGAATGTGTGTATGTATCTGGATGTGTATATATATTTGTAAACACACACACATATATATATATATATATA
>NC_068990.1:6045149-6046760 GCF_001194135.2 Octopus bimaculoides
CCTCAGATATTTACTACTTCCGAGGTTCCGCTCACTATGAAACGTATGTAGCCCAGATTTTATCAACCCCATTCCTTAACTCTTAACTATTTTTATTCGCATAACTGGCAACACTGGCTGCCCACCTTGAAATATGAATATGAAATAATTTTTTTCAGCATATCGTAGTTCGATACGGAAAAAATCCACAACCTTCCGCCCTAGTAAACAACTATTTTTCATGAAAGTTATTTTTTTATGTATATATTTTATACGAATTGTTTCAAGCTTACCGTTTTCCTACACCTCGATCCTTGGATCCTACACTTATATAGATAGATAGATAGATAGATAGATAGATAGATAGATAGATAGATAGATAGATAAGGAGTATGAAGAATTTAAACATTCAAACTTTATGTTTATTTACAGTTGGTTTATTGTCCGACACGTGTTTCGATCGCATTAATTGCATATTGTAACATCTTTATATGCAGCGATTTATGCATTATTAGTACGATCTCTTCGGAATGTATATATATATATATATGACATCGATTTTCCTCCGTTATTAGTTTGAATTAAGCTCAGTAGTAGTAGTAGTAGTAGTAGTAGTAGTAGTAGTAGTAGTAGTAGTAGTAGTAGTAGTAAATCATGATGTTCATCGATGAGCTGTTTTTCACAGCTGATAGTTTGGGCAAATTTCAGCGGCAGCAGTGTCGAACAATTATTATGAATAAACCGACTGTAAATAAGCGTAAAGTTTGAAAATTCAAATTCTCCATTCTCCTTCTTATCAATATTGTACTTTACGTTCTAAGTAACCAAGTAAAACCTGTAATATCGGATGGGAGTTAAAGGAAATTTACCATAAAACGCACCATCTGAAGGAACCAGCCTTGGCATTTTAAATAGAGAAATTCGGAATCTGCCTTGATATCATATCTCTCCTTTTACTATATATAGAACAAAAGCGGGGTGTATTTCCAGGAAGGAAAACATATAGGAATATTTGTTGTTGAAAATGCACTTGAATTTGAAAAATTTGTAATTGTTTTTAAATAAAATTATTTATTATCTATATACATACCAAACTAGTTTCAACAATATCTTTTGTTTATCAATGGTAAACATTTAAAATAGCGAGGTAGAAAAATATGCTTGAAAGTTTCAATGTTTACAAGATTCAATAATATCAAATATGATTTTAAAATTCACAACATCCAATAATATATAAAATGTTGATCCTCTTGTTTAAATGCACAAAATTCAATAGTGTTAGAAGTGATCGATAAGAAATGCGGATCACCAAAGGTTCGGTCGTACTGAGTTCAGAGGGAGAAAAACAAGCGAGAAAATGAAGATAGTACTTTAACGAATCAAAAATCCGATCCGTTCGCAGAAAACTATTATAGATACACTGGATTCAAAAAATGCTGTTACAAGCATGCTGTAAAATACGTAAACAACGAGGAAAAATGGGAATCAGGACAAGTAAACACAGAGAAAATACTCGTCATCAGTTGGCGGCTGTCTATCTACTCCTCATTTCGAGCATTCAACTGTTGGTGGCGTCTTGTACCCATATATGCATCTACATATATATATATATATATATATATATATATATAT
>NC_068990.1:6046770-6048729 GCF_001194135.2 Octopus bimaculoides
TATATATATATATATATATATATATATATATATATAATATTATATATTATTTATTATTTAATTGAAAAAATCACCAAGGACATACATATGCCAAACCCAGGGGGCCTAAAATTGCGACCCATTATAGCTGGCCCAGCCTGTGAAACACACACACTATGTCTATTTATGGACATCCTCCTGAAACCCTTCCTTAAATATCGAACTCAGGACCTTATGGCCGTGAGTCGAATAACCTAACAAGTTAGGAATGCGCTTTCTGACTGATAAGACACATATCGAAACACCGGTGTCCCAGAATTCTTTATACTAATGAATGCGCTGTGCTATGAACATATATTTGTCATAAAGGAGCTGTTCTCCTCTGACGAATACACCACCGATTAGCATATCCGCGTTCGAATCTGCCAATACGTATTAAGAATAAATATGGAAGTCTTGTAGTATATACATATATGTGTGTACCTCTGTGTGTACCTCTGTGTGTATGTGTGTGTGTGTATCTATCTATTTATCTATCTACGTCTAAAGCTCTAATATAATTTAATATTTCATGAAGTAGAGTTATAACTCTTATTAGGTTATTATTTCGCAGAATTGATTCCGTTCCGCCTTCTAGAATCTGGTGTAAACTGCTAAAACATCAAAGAAAGAAAAGCTTATATATTCTTGCAGGAATATACAATGGCATATTGTACAGCTCACTGATAATATAACATAATGGAGAAAGAATGTTTTTATCTATTCTGCCTTTGACAATCTTGTAAATGGATATTCTTTTACCCAGTTGTGATTAGCCAGCAGGAACAGACCCTATCCTTCTACAGTGTCTTGCAGATCAGCAGACAGGAATGGAAAAGTCAAGAATTCTACAATCTCTCCCTAATTTCATCACTCATACAATCACGTACTCACGCAATATTTTGTTAAAAGTTCCAGGAGTGATGTTGTTTGGAATGTCTATAGAATGACATCACTACACCTGGAACTTTTTAATAAAATCATTTACATAACCCAAAAACCACACATTCTACTCACTCTAAACGCAGTTTTATAAAATTTCCAAATCCTATACTCATGGCTAAGAAGTAGACTTCGGCAATTTTTCAGCTATAATATTTATTGACAATCCAAAGGAACTAACTGAAGTTTATGTAAATTTGTGTTACAACCGCTACCGAAATAAATTTACATTTAGCCCAGATTGATATTTAAGCTTTTAGCATTTAAACCGGCCATATCCAGCCAAAATAATCCAGCTGTTTTATCTTCAACCTAACCAAACCTGGTCTCTCATATTTACCCTAGAATATTATTCTAAAAATAAGCAATAACATCATTGAAATCTCAAAGCTGCAAGATAATGCTTGACTAATTGAAATCAATGTGACTAAATTAGCATTACATTTGACGGAGAAATCTGAATGCTCAAAGGAGGTGAAGAAACACTGGTTTAACCCAAACAGGGTCAAATGTTTTCTTTTGTGCATGAAACTTGAGTTACTGTCAGAAACCATTGAAGTTACTTTTGATAAAATCTGTATTAAATAATAACTGATATAAATGTTTGATGGCTGGTTGGTTGATTGATTTCTCTAGTCACGCTTTACATTGTACCGAGAAAGAGCAAAACAGTAAAAGAGGTGAGAGAATAAAAGATACAGAGAGAGTTAACATAGGAGGTGCAGGATGAGTACACATACTAGGTTTGGTGGTAAGCAGTGAGTAAAGGAAAGCTATATACACTCACACACAGTGAGAAAGAGCTATAAATACGGTGTAGGAGAAGAAGGGGAAGAAGAAGGGTGTGGATAGAGGAGGAGGAGAGAAGAATGAGAGAGGAAGCAGGAGGAGGAGGAGGAGGAGGAGTAAGCGGGGAAGAGGAGTAAGCGGGGAGTAGGAGGAGGAGTAAGCGGGGAGTAGGAGGAGGAGTAAGCGGGGGAAGTGGAGGAGGAGGAGTAA
>NC_068990.1:6048906-6049962 GCF_001194135.2 Octopus bimaculoides
AGAGAAGAAAAAGAAGAAGAAGAAGAAGAAGAAGAAGAAGAAGAAGAAGGGGAGTAGGAAGAGAAGATGGAAAAAGAGGAGGAGGTAGAGGAGGAGGAAGAAGGGAAGGAGGGAGAAGAGAAGGAGGGAGATGAGGAGGAAGAGGAGAGAGCAAATGACAGCATACAAAGATAACATCGTAGAAAATAAGGCATTCGTTATAAAAAGAGAAAAAGACATAAAAATAATTACTATTTGGTAATTTATTCCAAATTTCTTTTTCGCAAATTTTCAATAATTTTTTTGTTTACATTTCGAAATGAGCTGTCAATTTACAAATCACTTTTATATGTATCTTGTATGTGTACATGTGTATGTGTGTCTATATGTATGTATATTTATGTACGCATATAATATTTATATATATATATATATATATTATGTATGTATGTATGTATGTACTTATGGATGTATGTAGAGGGAGGGAGAGGTATAGGTCCAGTCTCATGTCTCACCACCAGTTTTGATTCTCATAACTTTCTGAAAAGTGCACTTTTTTAATGAAATTTTACAAAAGGAGCTTTTCGATAGAGTAGGTTGCAATTATGTGATTAAATTGACAAGATGTAGAAAAATAACATCATATTTATTACAAATATAAAAACTAAAAATTTGTTTTATTTAATTTTTTATTTAAGATAATAAATACTTCTCTTTCGAAAATTAGTATTCATATCGTCATTTTATAATCACAAAATGATGAAATTTTGTAATTTTGTAAATGTTAAATTATGTATAATTATTTTAAGCATGCCATATATGCTGATATTGCCCATGGTGACAAAAAGTGTACTTCAAAAGTTACTTGTAGTATGACGAGCAATACTTTTGTATATTCGCAATTGTCAAAAGAACTGAGAAGTTGTTGCTGAACTTATCAACAAGCTAACTATATGTGTGTGAATGTGTGTGTACATGTATGTACATATGAATGTACGTATGTATATGTTTATATGTGTGTTTGTAATACATATATATAAATACAGATGTATATGTATATACATATATGTATATATA
>NC_068990.1:6050126-6051786 GCF_001194135.2 Octopus bimaculoides
TATATATATATATATATATATATATGATGGTTGTCTACTCCTCATGCATAGTCTGACAACCTCTTGTACTTGCACCTTAGATCTATCATGGCGTCTGTTGTGGCTTTTTAAACCGGACAGTGTATTGAAAAAACACCCACATTGATTGCGTATCTGATTTGGACCACCAAGAGCTGCAGTTAAGTTCTGAGCTTTGTGGATCTTAAAATGCATTTTGAGGCCTCTGTTAGATTTTCAGACCTTATGGCATACACGGTATTGAGAGGTGTGCACAGATATATGGGCAGAGTAGTTGGTGTAGATTCGTTTTTCATGAGTCCACAAATATGATTTGAGCCGAGCAAAAGAAAGGCATGGTCTGTCACAAATTGTGCACACAAAAAGGTCGCTGAGATTCACCTTCTCGATCGCAACATACTTCTTTAAATTTCTCTCGAGTCTTGCATGTGTCATCTTGGCCTCCCCAAAGGCTTTCACTCCACTCCACACGTTTGTTCGCCATCCAACTCAATCTGAAGCAATGGTTTCTATGGCCTTTGGATCCATTCTAAGTGACTTCATGGTAGTCCTTATGTCGTCTTTAAACCTCTTTTTAGGTTTACACCGATTGCGTTTCCCCCCTGCCAGCTCGCCATAAAACAGTCGTTTGAGTGTGCGTTCTTCCACCATTCGAACAATATAGCCCGACCATCTTATTTGGTTTTTCAGAATTATTGATCTAATCGAAACGATCCCTGCAGACGCAAAGACATCTGTGTCTGGAGTAAAAAAAGCTCTATTTAATGTTTAAAATGCGGCGAAGTAATTTTTTTTTTGGTGGAATCGTTCTAACAATTTGAAGTGTCTTTCACAACACGTTCATGTTTCAGAAGAATACAACAGGGATGGTAAGACAAGCGATGTAAAGAGACAATCTTGTGTTGTTAACTATATGTCGTTGGCGCCAAACGCATGACTCCAAACCACCAAATGCTTGTGCTGCCGTTTGAATTCGCTGATGTATTTCTGTGTCCAGATTTCCATCATTTTGTACAGAGCTTCCGAAGTAGGTGAGAGTCAACAACCTCAAGTAACTTACCCTTAACGAAAATTTTAGGGGGCTCGCAAACAGCTCCACATGCAGGTTGATACATTACAATTGTTTTTTCTTCAAGCTGATGGTCAAGATAAAATCATCACAAGCTGAGTTAAATGTAGATACAAGAGACTGCAGGCCTAACTTTGGTATTGAGTGTTATACAAATGCCAGAACTGGCCGCCATTGCATTGTACCAAAGGCACCTTCCACTCCACCTAAATTCAGGACTAGGTATTGCAATAGTCTAGGGTTTAAAGGCCCACAGCTTTTCAATGCCCTGCCACAAAAATTAAGAAATTTGCATAAGGTGGAAGTACATGTCTTTAAAAAGGAATTAGACATCCTCCTCTCCACAATGCCGGATGAACCAACAGCCCGACATGAAGTACAGACGAGGGCAGCAGATTCAAACTCAATTATACCTCAAATGTACCAACAGCTGGGAAAAAGACACATACAGGAGTGGTGATGTGAAACACCCAGACTGAGGAAATCAGAAAGACCATGGTGGTGTTCCAGCATGACCACAGCCGCATGGCTGAAACGAGTAAAAGAGTAAATATATATATGTATGTATGTATG
>NC_068990.1:6052069-6053097 GCF_001194135.2 Octopus bimaculoides
TATATATATATATATATATATATATATGTATGTATGTATGTATGTATGTATGTATGTATGTATGTATGTATGTATGTATGTATGAATGAATGCACGAGAGAGAGACAGACAGACATATATAGAAGTTTATATTATGTACATATGTGTGTGTAAATATATATTAGTATGCGGAAAAAACGTTGATTACTGAGTAAACTAAACGAAAGTTTCATCTTGAGATTTGTTAAAATAAAATACTCGTAAAATAGTTATTAATGGATTGATCTAGCAGATATTTGAGGAATATAAAAAGGGAAATAAGGCAGAGATATATGATCTTGAAATAAAAGGATATATATTATCTGAGATTGCTGATCAAGGTTAGAAAACTCGAGAGAAATTACAAATATATTGAACAAATTTCCTTATTTAGAAAGAAAGGAAGCAGGTTTCCAAAATAGTCCAATGAAAATATAGGATGTGTTGTGTTACAAATATAAGATATACAACGTTGAATAGAGATTAGAAATTTAGAGATGTTGAAGGCAGAGTCAAAGAACAGAAAATATATTATAGTTGAACCGTAAATAACAATTCTTTAATGATTTCATTTTTATATTCGTAATAGAGTTAAATATCAAACACAGTAAATAAGTGTATAACTCATAGAACTGTCACACTTATCCTTCACCCCGTATAAATTTAGTATAGTTCTTCATAACATTTCTGCGTTAACATCTAAATTATTGGATCTATACTTCTATAGTTCAAGTAGACAGATACATGTGTGTGTGTGTGTGTGTGTGTGTGTGTGTGCACGCTTGCGCATGTTTGCGTGTATCTTTTATCTTTTACTTGTTTCAGTCATTAAAACTGCGGCCATGCTGGGGCACCGCCTTGAAGAATTTTCAGATGAATGAATCAAGCCTGGTACTTATTGTATCGGTCTCTTTTGCCAAACTGCTAGGTTACGGGGACGTAAGCACACCAACACCGGTTGTCAAGCGGTGGTGGGGAACAAAATACAGACACAAAGATGTAACATATAT
>NC_068990.1:6053225-6066305 GCF_001194135.2 Octopus bimaculoides
ATATATATATACGACGGTCTTCCTTCAGTTTCCGTCCACCAAATCCACTCACAAGGATTTGATCGGCCTGAGGCTATAACAGAAGACACTTGCTGAAGGTGCCAAGCAGTGGGACTGAACCCGAAACTGTGGTCGGGAAGCAAGCTTCTTATTCCACAGTCACACCTGCGCATGAAGACAAGCATTTATATGAAGATATACAGATAATCATATTGAAATACGCACACCAATATGTGTGTGTTTGTCTGTCAGTCTTTGTGCGTGTGTGTGCGCTTGTGTATGTATGTCCGTGTGTGTATGTGTTTGTGTGCATGTATGCATATGTGTGTGTGTGTGTGAGAGAGACAGTGCGTGTGTATGTGTGTATGCACACACAGAGACACACACACGAATGCACGCACACATGAAAATGGATCAAAGTTCCTTCCCGAGCCATAGTCTGACAAAGGCGCTGTCAGGTGTTCTGTGGCACATATATTCCGCCACTCCACACACACACACACACACACACACACACACACACACACACACACACACACACTGGGCGGGGGCGCCAGTCCGTCACAAGATTACTCATTTTTGCTAACTGAATGAACTGGAGTAACGTGATATGAAGTGTTTTTATCAAGAGCACAACGCATTCGCCCTGTCTAGGAATCGAAACCACATCTTACGATCATGAGTGCAACACTCTAACACTAAACCACACCCCTCCATGTATACAAATCATATACACACACACACACACACACACACACACACGCACATACATACATATATATATCTATAGATAGATAGATATACATAAATGTATGTGTGTATGTGTGTTTTGTGTGTGTGCGCGTGTGTATGTGCATGCCTATGTGTGTATTTATATAAGAGAATATTCCGGCATATCTATATATTTCATAATTATGAAATATATTTATCTATTTTTATATATTCTTGTATTTTTTAATACATAGTTCAGATATTTTCGAATATTATTTTTTTACATCTTAATTCCTAACTCCATCATGTATATTTTAATATTTGTTTTTAATTTTAATCTATTTACTTCATATGTCTATTTATGTGAACATATATAATTATCCATTCCAATATTTTCTATTATAATTCTTTAATAGTTACCAATTTATTTCATATAAGATACCATACTACCTAGTTATTACCAATTTTAAACACATATTCCTCTCTGGTATACGAACGTTAATTTAAAATGCAACCATATTTTATACGCCACTCTTTTTCTTTATAATTTTAGGTTATTTACTCTGAATTTATCAGATAACATTTGATTTAGGTTTATAACTATGAAATCATTCTGTCTCATTCAAATTCGACATCCCATTCACACACAACTTCTATTAACATTCATTCGTCGCTTCCTCACAAATACTACCTAACGATAGTTTACCACTGTAGTCACTTAAGTATAAATAGCAACCACATATGGTTAGATTATATCTACAATTTTATTATTCGTTTTACTTTTCATATTAAAATTGGTTCTGTTTAGTTTTGCACCGTTTAATAAAAATTAATAAAAATATATACTATCTTCAAATAGTTAATCAAATTTTTGAAAACATTCCATTTAACCATCCATCTTCACTACCCACTATTCCTGGAAGAATCGTGGTGGTAGACCTCAGGCACCTCTTCCGATGGGTCCTATCAGAAGCAACAGTCACTACACTTTCCGGCTAGATTCCCAAGCGTGACCGAGACTATGGATATTAACCAGCCATCACGTTCTTCATCTTCCCCAGTGGTTCTTAAAGTGGACGGTACTGCCCTTCTGTGAGCGGTGAAAAGATCAAGAGGGGCGTTGAAGAAGAGTGGGGCAATAATAGGGTGACCAAAAGGGTGGGGTGATGGATGTAACCCTCCAAAAATATGTTTTATTTGTGAAATAGTTGTTTTGAATTTGTTGTAGAAAGAGGTCTGCATTTGTGGTGCTGGATGGGGGTGGTTGCGCTAGGAATGTGGCTTGGGTGTCAAGGGGGCGGCAGCCCGAAAACGTTTGGGAACCACTGACTTACCCCTACATCGGCTGCCAGCTGGCTCGGCTTGAAAAGTCTGTCTTACTATTCTTTACTGCGACATTCTAATCACGTGTCCTTAGTCCCAATGTGAAGACTAATTTTTTTTAATAGTTCACTAGTTTTTAAAATTCTTTGGTATAACGGCAACCACCTATTCTTAAATTATTCTTATTTATTAACAATGAACAGATACGATTTGGTAAAAGTAGACGATTTCTTTATTTAGGTTGATACAAGTGAAATGGGCCTTAAAACTCTCATAGCTAAAGCATGGTCTGCTCTGTCAAATATGGGCACCATTTGGAAATCAAATTTAAAGAACAATAGAAACCATGCCCTAAAACAATTGCACTGTATGAATTCTAACTTAGGCACTGGAAAGAAGACTAGATGGAACATACACAGAACTTCTGAGAGCTGCACTTAACATCCAATGGCTGTCCGATACAACATAAAGGATTCTTTATGGTAATCTTTCAATATTTACGTCAGCCAATAAAGGGAAGAACATAAGATTCTGTAGACACTACTTGCCTAGCAAGGATGAAGTACTGAGTGAAATACTAGTGTGGAGATAGCCACATGGAAAGAGTTTGTCCTGCCAGCACATTTATTGACCAACTGGTTGAAAATTCTGGTCAGACCTACAAAAAGCAATGCAGGAGAGCGAATTCTGGAAGCAAGTGGTTGATGATGTTTACCTGCAGACAGTGGGGTATTAGGTAGTTACATTATATTATATTATATTATATTATATTATATTATGTTATACTATGCTATATTATATTATGTTATACTATACTATACCAATACCATATCATATCATATCATATTATATTATATTATACCATATTATATTATATTATATTATATTATATTATATTATATTATATTATATTATATTATATTATATTATATTATATTATATTATATTATATTATATTATATTATATTATATTATATTATATTATATTATATTATATTATATTATATTATATTATATTATATTATATTATATTATATTATATTATATTATATTATATTATATTATATTATATTATATTATATTATATTATATTATATTATATTATATTATATTTAAGGCAGTGAGTTGGCAGAATTGTTAGCACGCCGGGCGAAATGCTCAGCAGTATTTCTTCTGTCTTTACGTTCTGAGTTCAAATTCCACCGAGGTTGACTTTGCCTTTCATTCGGAATCGGTAAATTAAGCACCAGTTGCGTACTGGGGTCGATCTAATCGATTGGCCCCCTCCCCAAGACATTTTGGGCCTTGTGCCTAGAGTAGAAAAGTATATTATATTTATATTGTATAATACATAGAAGACGCATTGCTCAGTGGTTAGGTCGCCGGGCTCACAATCATGAGGTAATGAGTTCGATTCCCAGACCAGGCTGTTGTGTTGTGTTCTTGAGAAAGATACTTTATTTCACGCTGCTTCAGTTCACTCATCTGTACAAATGAGTTCCCACGTCACTGGTGTCAATCTATATTGGCTTTGCTTTTCCCTTCGATAACATCAGTGGCGTGGAGAGAGGAGGCTGGTAGGCATGGGCGACTACTGGTCTTCCATAAACAATCTTGTCTCCGGACTTGTGCCTAAGAGGGGAACTTTCTTAACACCCCTGTTTCACCATTTCCAGTATGTTTTCTTCTGTAGAAGTTCTGTTTTGCTTCTTGTAATAATATATCCTTTGTAAGAAAACACAACCCTCTTACCAAATATATATTTCCAGTTTCGTTTTTATTTTTGCAACCAAATAGTTATATGTTTGCTTATATCATTTCATACATCTATTACTTCTATCTTCACGGCTCAGAGAGCAATTTGTTCTACAAACGATTAAACAGATAAACGTATCAGATAGAGCCACTTGTTACGATTCGAAAAAGCAGATTTGTTTCTAACATTCGAAATTTTCATCTTACAATATAGATATATATTGTTGACATCATAAGAATATATAAACTTTAAAAAGAAAGAACAAGAAATAATTCTTTTGGGGAATATTGGATCTTGAAGCAGATAAGCTGTAAAAAACAGTGTGTAACTATTTTGTTAAAACCCTCTCTTTGAACAGAAAATGTCAAAATCTGCCCAAAGGATTCGAACGCACATTTCCAGTATATATATGAGAGGCATTCTACGATTGGACTTACCATTCCTTTATTCTTTCAAACAAGAATTGTATCTTGTTGACGTCATAAGAATTTGAAATAATTCTGTTGTGGAAGGTTGGATCACGAAGCAGATCAGTTGCACATTATATAGCAATACAAGAGTAAGTAAAAATTATATTCATTCTTGGTTCTGTAATTTATTAAAACAAAAGCAAGGCATGAACAATTGCATCATTTTTCGACATAATCTCCTTGCTTTTCAATGCACTTCTTCCAGTGACCCATGAACTTGTTGATGCAATCGGAGAAGAAGGTTTTTGGCAGGCCGCGCTGCCATTTCTGCACCTCTTCCAGCGCATCTTCGTCCGTAGCAAATCGTCGGCCTCATAAAGTATGTATGGGCAGTCCAAAAAGGTGATGGTCGTAAGAGTCGAGAGCTGGACTGTATGCAGTGTTCCAGTGACTCGAAACCCAATTTCTCAAAGATTCCAATGGTGTGAGTAACTGTATGTGGGCATGCATTGTCGTGCAGCAATAACACTTGCTTTGACAATAGACCTTGACGTTTGGTGCGAATTACTGGTTTCAATTCTTTGGTCAGCATTTTACTGTAGCCTACACTGGTGGCTAAGACACGGAGGACAAAAGCCGTTCGATGGGCCTGGATAGCAGAGATGCAACGTGGTGACAAAGTCACAATTTCGTCTTTGATGGGCCGGGACGGACACATGCTATACGAATCCAAGCAGATATGTACAGAATTTCAGCGGCACTTCGCCTACTGTAAGCGGTGCGCGTGTGAGTTGAGAATGGGGTGGATTTCACCTGCTAACTTGGCAGCATACCGCGCCTTTTTTTCCAGTGATGCAGAGTTCTACGAAATGCCGATAACAGCCGAAGACATACGGGACGCGATGACGAGCTGCACAAGGGAGAAGTTGCCGGACTTGTTCGGGGTTCTCTTGGCAGATGTCTACCGCAACTGACAGTAGAACGGGAGATTACCCAGTGCTGTGAGCCGTAGCGTGGTGGTATTGCTGAAAAATGACCCGAACAAAGGGGAACAAATAGATAATTTTAGGCCAAAGGCGTTAGCCAAGACACTGGCGCTCGTCGTCGATAAACTGATCGGTGACGTGTAGACACGCGCTGTCCCAGACACATCTATCCACGACAACCTCTACCTCATACGCTACATCATAGAGAGGGTAGGGAAGGAGCCTGGTATGGATGGAGCCCGGATCAATACACGGCCGAAATCGGTCCCGTTTTCAGATTCTGGATCGCTGCAATGTACAGCGACATCTGTTCGGTGATCAAAGTAAATGGCCACCTATCGGAAACATTTGGCATCGCTCGTTCGGTCCGTCAAGGATTCCCACTCTCACTCCTTCTGTACGTACTGGCTCTCGAGCCATTACTAAGGAAGCTGGATATTTCGAGGGGTATCCTGCGTGACCTACGATGCTGAAAGTTCTTGTCGGCTTATGCGGACGACGTCACCGTAATAGTGTCGGACAGCTCGAAAATAATCGAGGTGATCAGCACTATCTTAAGGGAATACGGAATGATGATAGGAGCAAAGATTAATCAGGAAAAGTCAGTGGGCCTGCAGCTCGGCACCTGAAGAGGCAGGTCTATGCCAACCGACAGCGTTGTAGGGCACTGGACGGAAGAACCGGTCAAAATGCTCGGGGTTTGGTTTGGTCCGGACATCCAGACGGACAAGAACTGGGGGGGGGAGGTGAGGAGTAGGGTGGCCAATCCAGAAATAGGCAGAGAGGAAGCTGTACCAGAAGGGTCTGGCGAAGGTGGTGAATGCGTACATCGCTTTCACCATCTACCGCCTGACCGTCGTCCTTGCTCCACTTCGTGGCTGATCACGCAGGAGCCCTTGCCCTTCCAATTTCTGTGGAAGGGACGTGTTCCGCTCGTCAGATGGTCCATCTGCTGTCAGCACCCGCTGAGTGGAGAACTGAGTATACCGTGGCTAATCATGCGCAAACATGCGCTGAGGATGCGACATCTCCAGCACTTTCTTAATGATGAGCAGGTGTGGTCGCCGTTTGTCTGACAGGATTTTCTGCAGCTCGTCTCATTGACAACGTTACAGTTCTTGATCAAGTGTAGACTAAGAAGGGTGCTTCACACCTGGAGTATCGACAAGTGCTCACAACTTTCTGCCAGTAGGGCAATGCCGTCGGTGGAAATTCCACTATGGAGTTCTATAGGGAATTAGTGGTGGGCAAGAGCGACGAGGTCCTCAGGGAAACTCTGAGTCTCGAAAGGGATCAACTAGCTGTTTTTTCCGGAGCCTATTGATAACTTCCAGAAATCCCTAGCCTAGCACTGCTAACGGGGAGCTCTGCTGGTTTGAGCCAAGCTCTACACACATGGAAGTGCTGTCAGACAGACCTGTCCGAGATGTGCGCAGGGCGACGTAACTGCCCTGCATGCTCTCGTCCAGTGTCCATGCATTATTAACATGTACAGCTTTGTCAAATAGCTGTTGATGTATGTAGGATGGATCCGGTTATCAGCCGAGTCGGTCGTGAAGATCACCCTGCCGCCTTCTTTTAGCCAGGGAGGAAAGGCAAGTTTTCTTCTGTCTGGTGGCTGTGACGAAGGAGCTAGTGTGGTGAACGAGATTGAAAGGACAAAAGACGGATACCTTCCTCTTCAGCCAAGCCCTCATCGACTTTTTCAAGTTCCACTTGAAAAGAGAAGTGATGTGGAGAGGGAAATGCTGTCCCCACCACCACAGTATTCTTGTTGAAAGGTGGGTGAATGTGGCCTACTCTGAACATTCGCTTGTAAACCGGAGTTGTGAAGAAAAGGCACCTGTGTGGGATTCCTCGGTTGCCCCTAGGATAAACTCCCCCTTTTGAGAATTTTATTGTTAATTATTATTGCCCCTATGTGTTTTGTGTTCGGCCTTTGTGGCCAATAAAGAAAGTAGTAGTAGTAGTAGTAGTAGTAGTAGTAGTAGTAGTAGTAGTAGTAGTAGTAGTAGTAGTAGTAGTAGTAGTAATTCCACCGAAATCGACTTTGCCTTTCATCCTTTCGGGGCCGATTAAATAAGTATCAGTTAATCACTGGGGTCGATGTAATCGACTTAATCCCCTTGTCTGTCCTTGTTTGTCCCCTCTATGTTCAGCCCCCTGTGGGCAATAAATAAATAAATTATTATTATTATTAGTAGTAGTAGTAGTATTATTATTATTATTATTATTATCATTATTATTATTGAGGCGGCAAGCTTGGCAGAATCGTTAACACGCTGGATGAAATGTTTAGCGGTACTGCGCCTGCCGCTAAGTTCTGAGTTCAAATTCCACCGAAGTCGACTTTGCCCTTCATCCGTCTGGGGCCGATTAAATAAGTACCAGTAACGTACTGGGGTCGATGTAATCGACTTATCCCTCTCCTCAAAATTTCAGGCCTTGAGCCTTTCATAAAAAGGATTATTTTTTTATTATTATTATATACAACCACTCGCACACACAAAAAAGAGAGAGAGGGGGGGAGAAAAAAAGAAAGAAAGAAAGAGAGGGTTTGCGTGTGTGTGTGTGTGTGTGTGGAGGGAGGGAGAGGGAGGCGGTGAGATAGTGAATAAAGTTTCTCTCGATGGTTTACGAAGTATACTATGTTCTTGTTTCTTTTCGCCATTGAGCTGATCTTTGATCAAAGATATTCTAAACGACATTATTCAATAAGCCCTTCGTTTTTAAGATAGCAATATCTAATATAAAGACAATCTTGCTGCTATTTCTTGCACGATAAGCAACCGAACAGAAGCCTCTCGCTGATTTGTAATGTTCGTCGGGTGTATTGTGAAGTTTGGAGTGGTACTTGAAGTGATTCTAATATATTCATATTTCATTTGGATTGTTAGTTTATGCTTCTCATGCTAAAACTCATTTGAATATTGCTATATTTCGATAGTAACTGTAGCCATAGTCAGTTGTAGCCAGTAGGGCTAAGGAATGCAAAATAAACATCAAACAGTTTGCAATATAAATAGAATATTAGATTTTTAGCTCTCAGGCATAAACTATCATTCTCTTGAAGCATGAATAGAATGAATAAATGGAAATATGGAAAAACTTACACCACTTAAAGAGACACACATATGCACAAACTCACATACACGCACGCATATATACTCATACACACCGCATACATATACACACAACACAAACTAGAAGTGTTTTTCAGAACGTGATTTTAATATTTCATATACGTGTTTATATGAATATATGTATATGTATAGATATATATACAAGTATATAAAGATACATAGATGTGCATATATATATATAATAAACGCATTTCCTTCAACGTGCCGTACTGAATGCGCGGCTATTCTTTTACTTGTTTCAGTCATTTGACTGCGGCCATGCTACCCCACAACTTGTTCTTTGTAATCCTAGTACTTATTCTATCGGGCTCTTTTGCCGAACCGCTAAGTTATGAGGACGTAACCCCACCAACATCGGTTGTTAAGCGAAGTATGGGGGGACAAACACACACACACACACACACACATATATATATATATATATATATACGACGGGCTTCTTTTAGTTTCCATTTACCAAATCCACTCACAAGGCTTTGGTCGGCCCGAGGCTATAGTACAAGACACTTGCTTAGGGTGCCACGTGGTGGGACTGAACTCAGAACCATGTGGCTGGTAAGCTAGCTATTTACCACACAGCCACTTCTGCGCCTATGTTCTAAAAAATGTTTATAACATATTCTTGTATCTTCGTGTTATAATTCATTCTTACAAACGCGACATGTGTATGTTGTTTGCTAAATGTAGCCTTGTGAAGCGATATAATTATTGCTTCCAGACAATCGTCTGTTTCTTTTAGGAATTCAATAAAATATGGAAGTAATTGCTATTAATGTTTTCCTATCTAGCTTTGTTTTATGGTGTGTTCTTTGTTTTGAAACGTTTTTAAATGCCAGTGCATCAGTTGTAATTATGAATTTTGTAACGTTCTCTTTTACAGTCAAATTTGTAAATAAAATAGGCCATTCTTAGTTTGCTCTGACTTTTACATACCTGTCGGGAATTGTCAATAAGTAGCTTGTTTGTTTTTTTTAATCCTATTGTCTTGTAATATATTACTAATGTCATAATAGGATACATTATGCGGTTTATTCTACGTGGTTTTTGATTATGTGTTCGTCACTTCTATACCTGGTATGCTTTTAATTTATGTAATGCACTTTTTGTGTCATTAAATAACGCACTGTCTAATGTATTTATTACATTATGTTTCTGCCTATACTCATTAGATGTTTGGTCTACTAGTCGATTTGAAAATCTGTTGTTAGTACTGTTTTATTCTGTGGATTTCTTTATCTAGTGCTGCATCGGTGAGAAATAATCTAAATGCTCTCGTAAGTGGTGATTTTACCACAGGTATTTCGTACTTTTATAAGCATTCACTAAATCAGTGTACGTTAAGCATTAGTTTGTGTTTTTCGTATCAGCTGATGTTATGTATGTACTGTTTTTATCTGAATATTTACGTCTAAAAAGGAAGAAGTTTTAGTATTTTTTAATGTTAAATTATAGTAACTAATTATTCTCTAAATCCTCATTTAATTTCTCAGCTACTAAAACTTGGAAAATTTGGGGAATAAAAACATTAAAACATTGATGATAAACTTCAAGACTTATTTTATGATGAGTGCAATAAAAATAAATACTGACAAAAGTGTAACCAAATACTCATGAGGAGACTCAAGTAAACCGTATACGACTTTCACCATAATGACCACGTAATAATGTACACAGTCTGTTCGGAGACAGGCAATGCACAAATCAACAATTAAAGTCAAAAACAAGTTTACAAAGATTTAAATGATAACACCAAGTAATTAGAAATCAAATTAAGTAAAATATTTACAATAAATAGGAACATCATACTTTCCCAACATTGAAGAAGAATTCGTATCATTACATATATATATATATTACAATGAAAATACATAAATATACCAACCCCACTCCGACATATAATATCCTGAATAAATACATTTACACATAAATCGCTAAACAAATATAACTCAGTATCGAAACAGACACATTGGAGAATTGCAGTATCAGGTCATCAGAAGAATACCTAGATGTTTTCAGAAGAAGCAAACGAAATAGGTGCCGCTTCTAGCCTACAGGATGAAATACTTTTCACTAATGACCCAGTAACAGAAACGATCACAATTAGATAATCTATACAAAGATTCAGAAATAAAGACACCTAACGAAAAACTGCTAGTAACCTGTGAAACGGAAGTGCCATTTTTACAGTCCACAAACCAAGCCATATAAACAGAAGATGGAGTAACAATTGGTTCTACCCTAGGTCCCATGTTCGTCAAATTCTACCTAGCAACAATAGAAAGCAGAATAATATATTTATAATATATACTAGTTGTAATGACCACATCAAAACAGTTGAGAAATAAAAGAACCTAGAGAACAAATCAATGACAAGGCTACCATTAAATCACTCGTATAATTTATCCTACAGGCTTCCAAACAGTTTCCATCTAACCAATTTCGTTCACAAAGCTTGGATTCACCTGAGGCGATGTTGAAAGAAGGTTGCCTAACATAACTGGCAGTAGTGGGATTGACACCGCGACTTCGTGATTGCAAAGTGAACTTGTTATCAATTTCGCTATGCTGCGGCCAAGGGTTTATTAAATCATGGCTTACTCGGATTAAGCAGGAGCAATAAAGTACAGTTAGCTACAAAGCAGATTCACCTGTTAACTTTTAAGAGTCTCGCCACCGACAAACAAGCACAGCAAGGTGACATTGCCGCCAGCAAAAATGAACCAATACCCTCTTAATGGTTTTCTAGTATCCTATCAGCTCGGCAACATACACTCAAATTCCATTGAATCAATTGTATATTTTACTTCTGAAATTCTATTATTCGCTTTGTGTTTGTAACTATAGACATATGAAACTGTAAATGGTTTTGCAAGAAAACAACTCCTGATGACTAATTACCTACTCCTCGAACGAACATATTTATTCTAACATATTCAGAACATATTCAGTGTTTATTTTAGGCAAAAAAATAAATGTGTATTTTCTTCTTCTCCATTCTTAAAGCGGACAATAAAATCTGATACTTCAAAATCAATTGAAACAAATATGCCATTTCGTATCACTTCTCTATATTGAATCCACTGACATCATAGTTTCGTCAATTTCATAGTTTTCATCTTAATGTACTCCTTTGAAATATAATAATAAACAGTAAAGTATTCATTCCAGGACTTCTGTTAGAATAACATGTCCATTGAAACCATTTTACTATGATAATTTTCTCCACAAACAACTTCCACGACAAAACAATGTAAGAGCTTCAGTGTTGTCGCTCGACATGTGATATTTAAATTGAGGAGAGCGATGTGGGTGGTCAAATCTCTCTCAATTTAAATCGTTTTTCCTTCAAAAATTATAAACTGGATAGTGTTATCCAAAGTACAGTAATATATTTGACAAAATAAGTTGAGTCGGATGGAAGAAATACGTTTGAGTATAGGTCTGACTCGATCAGCACTAATCTGGTGCGATTAGCAACGACAGTAACAACGCTTTCAAAGCTGGCAGAAACGTTAGCACGCCGGACGAAATGCTGAGCGGTATTTCGTCTGCCACTGCGTTCTGAGTTCAAATTCCGCCGCGGTCGACTTTGCCTTTCATCCTTTCGGGGTCGATAAATTAAGTACCAGTTACGTACTGGGGTCGATATAATCGACTTAATCCGTTTGTCTGTCCTTGTTTGTCCCCTCTGTGTGTAGCCCCTTGTGGACAGTAAAGAAATAGGTATTTCAAATACCGTCGAGGTTGACTTTGCCTTTCATCTTTTCGGGGTCGATAAATTTAGCACCAGTTACGTACTGGGGTCGATATAATCGACTTAATCCGTTCGTCTGTTCTTGTTTGTTCCCTCCATGTTTAGCCCCTTGTGGGCAATAACGAAATAGGTATTTCAAATACCGTCGAGGTTGACTTTGCCTTTCATCTTTTCGGGGTCGATAAATTAAGCACCAGTTCGGTACTGGGGTCGATCGAATTTACTGGCCCCTCCCTAAAACTTTCGGTCCAGAGTAGAAAAAGAATAACAACGTTTTCAGTAGTATCACTAAAGCGAGATATTAGAGAAACTATTAATGATATTATTGCTAAAAGGAGCAGAAACATCGCTCGGAAAGCGATGTATTTATGTAATACATACTAAAAGGAAAAGTGGAACTCAGTACTTGAGAATATATACTTCTTTACATAATCGGTAGAAATACAAAAATGACTCGAGGGCCGATAGTTTCGGTCGGCACTTTCATAAATTCCACGTAACAAACTATCGCCCGCTCATTACATCAAAAAATCATCAAAGAAGATATACGTCCAAAATAATATTGTATTAATAGATTGATGTATAAATATATAAAGTATGATTATTTAAAATGCTTAAAAATCTAAAATATCTTACGATCGTTTAATTCATTGGTTTTCTGAAGCAGAGATAATAAATAGGTGTCTTTAGAAGGGATAGATATATCTTAAAGTGAAATTCCGAGATATTGTTTTTCCATGCTTAATGAATCCAGTATTAAGTGCTCTTTTTATAGAGAGAACTCAATATATATCGTTAATCAAATATATTCAATGAGAATACAATATACTGAATTTCTAATAAGCGCTCTTGGTAGGGAAATGTCTAAAACATTAAACGTATTTAGACATTCAATAAGACAGGAAAAGAAGCTACGAGTGTAATTTGTGCCTAGTACATGGCGTGCAAAATATTATAGAAAAAAGAAATCATTACAATTATGTGTGTGTGTGTGTGT
>NC_068990.1:6066993-6077770 GCF_001194135.2 Octopus bimaculoides
ATATATACATGTATATATACAAACACATGTGTGTGTGTGTGTGTGTGTGTGTGTGTGTGTGTGTGTGTGCGTGCGTGTGTTTTGTGATTTGTGTTTGTCCTCTACAACCACTTGTTGACCGGTGTTGATTTGTGTTTGTGACTCCGTTATCTAGCGGCTCGACAAAAGAGGCCAACAGAATGAAAATTAGGCTAAAAACAAACGTACTGCGGACGATTTGCTCGACTGACCCCTTCAGTGCTGTGACCCAGCATGGCCACAGTCCAATGACTGACGCAAGTAAAAGATAAAAGACAGACAGACAGACAGATAGATAGATAGATAGATAGATAGATAGATAGATAGATAGATAGATAGATAGATAGATAGATAGTGACACAGAAATCAAACTGCGAATTGCAATCATCCAACTTGATTGATAACATTGAATTACAATAGAAAAGATCGACTGGTGCTATTGCATAGCTGAAAGGGAATGGCAATTGAAATAACTGATAAGTGAAAATATTTAGAAGGGTCTATCCTAGAAAATGAAAGAAAAATGGTGAGAGAACTGAAACGGATTGCCTAAAGAGACGAAATTATGTATTTATGCGAAAGAAATCGAAATTGATCAATAGAATTGGTAGACCGTATATATGAAAAAAATGTAATTAATAATTATAGTAACAGCAGAATTGGGAACATTATTAATACTGGTTTCAAATTTTGGCACAAAACCAGCAATTTTGGTGGAGTGGTTAGTCGATTATATCGATCCCAGCACTCAACGTGTACTCATTTTATCGACCCCGAAAGGATGAAAGGCAAGATCGACTTCGGCGGAATTTGAACTCAGAACGTGAAGGCGGGCGAAAAACCGCGAAGCATTTTGCGTAGCATGCTAACGAATCTGCCAGCTCACCGCTCTGATCATTATTGATGTCTGATGCTGTTTTCGAAAATAGTCTCCTTAGAATGTATGGCGCTTTGCTTCGGAGTAAAGAATACGGCTTTTCCGACCGGAAATTACGTCAGTTACACATGCATAGAAAGACTGCGTTATTTTGAAAACTAGAGTATTACGCAGTGACATGTGGGTTTTTCTCAGGTTTTTCTCAGACATGTAGGCTTTTCCCGAGTGGTTACCATTTTTAGCATCACAAGTTGCCCGTAAAGTGGGCATCGTATTCGACTGGTTTGTACGTTTGGCATTGCGCGACCGTGTTTGAGGGAAAGTAAATAAGTAGGCCGCATGAGACATGGCTCACCATCAAGCGAGCTGCATTACTGAAAAGAAAAACCTGGAAATGGTTCGTTAGACGTGCTATTCAGAAATTCCCGCGGGCCGCAAGTTGCCCATGACTGTTATTGAGATTCCCATGCTGACTGTGGTTTGTGTATGTATATATATGTGCATGTATATATGTGTGCATGTGTTGCTTGACAACCGATGCTGATGTGTTTACGTCCCCGTAACTTAGCGGTTCGGCAAAAAGAGACCGATAGAATAAGTACCAGGCTTACAAAGAATAAGTCCTGGGGTTGATTTTCTCGACTAAAGGCGGTGCTCCAGTATGGCCGCAGTCAAATGACTGAAGCAAGTAAAAGAGTAAAAGAGTATGTGTGTGTGTGTGTGTGTGTGTGTGTGTGTGTGTGTATGTATGTATGTTTGTATGTATGTATGTATGTATGTATGTATGTATACATCTATATATGTTCAAACAATCCGTATTATTGTTTTATATATATATAGAGAGGTGGGGTTGTGTTCGGTGTATATGTTGGGTTTTCTTAATGTGTGCATAGTATATTCATATATTGATTAATGTTTGAGTAAAAATGTCTATGTTCCTATTGGGGGTGATAGGGGTCTTGGTGATGCTCTTGGTAGAGGTGATGATGATGGCAGGATCTTATCGGTTGTAATAGTGGTTTGCGGTGGTCATGGTGGTGGTGGTCTTAATGGGGATAGAGGGAGGGTTCTTATTGAGTAGACCTATGATGAAAGGGTCTGCAGTCATGCTATACTTTCACTTTCTATATCAGGGACACTAACGGCAAATGTGTCGTTTCCTTTCTTTTTAAGACATTAGTGTGATTTATCAGAAGTTTTGTGCATGAGTTTTTAAAATGTACTTGCGCATGTGTGTGTGTGTGTGTGTGTGTGTGTGTGTGTGTGTGTGTGTGTGTGTGTGTGTGTGTGTGTGTGTGTGTGTGTGTGTGTGTGTGTGTGTGTGTGTGTGTGTGTGTGTCAGAGAAGTCAAAGTTGATGCAGAAAGAGTAGGCAATGATTTCATTGGCTGAATTATATGAAATGCGCTTGGTCAAATATAACTGTTAATTAATGCGACACTGTACCCGGTTTTATTTCACTATTCGCGCTGTCAATCAAACAGAAATCTGGACAGCACAATAATACGGATTGTTTGAACATATATAAATGTATATGTTTATATATGTAAATGTATCTTTATACATATACATACATATATATATATATATGTGCGTGTGTGTGTGTGTGTGTGTGTGTGTGTGTGTGTGTGTGTGTGTGTGTGTGTGTGTGTATGCATATATGTGTGTGTGTGTATGCATATATGTGTGTGCGTGTGTGTATCTATATATATATATATATATATATATACAGACAATCACTACGTGTTGTCTGTCTGTATATGTAAGTATCTATGCCTATAGACATGTGTGAATGTGTATTCGTACGTGTGTCTATGCATGTGTGTATACATATGTATATTAGTAAATGTTATATAAACGTATATGTATATATATATATTTATGCATCTATGTGTCTATTTGCTTATATATGACTCTCTGTGTGTCTGTCTGTCTGAATGCGCGGCATATGGTGTGTGTTTGTGTGAGTGTGTGTGCGCGGGCGTGTGTGCGTGTGTGCGTGTGTGCGCGCGAGTATGTGGAGTGCGTGTGCGGTGTGTGTGCGAGTGTGTGTGTGTGCGTGCTAATCATTGAACTCTAGATAATTTGGCAAATGATGTCTATTCTTTGGCCAGAACGACCAATATCTGTAAAAATATCTTGACTGTAATAACTCATTCATTACACTAGAAGAATATTTACAGAGTCAGTAGACCAAAAACTTTCTGTCTCCTATCACTTTTCATCATTCCACACCATTCCACCACTATCCAAGAATAACTTGTCACATTTAATTTTTCCGACCATAGCTTAGTGAAATAATAATGAATCTTAGTAGTTTGTTAGGTGTATATGACTGATAGAAAAACATTCAGACCAGTAATTTTTATTCTCGATCATGTGCATATACATTCTTAACACGTTCAAGCAGATTTGAACATAAATATGCAAATATTTGTTGTATTTCACCTTCGGAGAGTGACTTCCCCCTACAGACGAGGTGTGTTGACAAACAACTCTGTTCAGTTGCGTTGCGGGGTGGGCACTTTGAGACATCAGCGTTTCAATTAATGTCTCTCTTCAGTCAAAGCTACCCGCCCTCAGATTTCTTGTCTATAGAATTCAGTAAATGAATTATTTGCCGATGCATAGAAATGTCTGCTAAATCGATCTTAAGTTATCATGAGCGCATATAATAGCGAGAACCAAAACGATTATTTAATGATCTATAGATTCATTCTTAACCAGTTCTAGTAAATTTGAACGTGACTATGTTAATCGTTTGCCCTGTCTGTTCTATTAGGTCGTCAGGTATGAAATTTGTAGAAAAGAAAAGAAAGTTTGCTAATGTTTTATAAATACAAGGAATATTTTTATTCATCAAAGTATGCACCCATATTCTCAATACACTTTTACCGTTTAAGCAGTATCTTGTCAAGCTCGGAACTGTAAAATCCTGGCAATCAAGAGTCAATAAAATCTTGGAAGGCCTGGTTTACAGCATCGTCGAAATTAAATGTTTTTCTTATCAAAAAGTTATCCAAATTCTGGAAGAAGTGGTAGCCAGTGGGGGCGAGATCAGGTGAGTATGGTGGATGATGGAGAACTTCCAACTCCAACTCCTGTAGTTTCGTCAATGTCATTCTTGTGATGTGTGGTCTGCCGTTGTCTTGCAATAAAATAGGAGTGGATCTATTGACTAATCTAGGCTGTATTTTGTAAGTTTCTTCATCATTTAGTCCAGTTGGCTGCTGCATACTTCGGCCGTGATTGATCAGCCAGGTTTAATGAAATCATAATAGATCACACCTGCGCCAGAACACCAAACACACACCATCAGCTTCTTTTGGTGAATTTTGCTTTTTGGACTGTGTTTTGGTGGCTCGTCTTTGTCCAACCATCGTGCTGAACGCTTACGGTTGTTGTATTGGATCCATTTCTCAATTCCATTCAAAAATGATTCATTTTGGTGACGAGAAAGTAGCATAATGCAGGCTTCCAAACTTTGCTGCTTCTGATTTTCATTGAGTCCCTGTGGAACCCACCTATCCAACTTTTTCCCTTTACCAATTTGAACTAGGTGAGTCAATAGTGTTTGCTTGCTAACACCAAACAACAACGATAATTCACGGGCACTTTGAGAGGGATCTGATGCGACTGAGATAGTGGGATGTAATTTGACAGAGAGATTTTGCGGTTAACAGAAATCTAGAAATAGCAATGAGGTTCTCTCGATCACTTAGCGATGTTTGATTGCAATAATCTCAGAAAAAAATTCAAAATAAAAAAGAATGCTTTCTAAATTTGACACTCGAAATCACATCATTTGGACATGACTTATTGTTATTTCGTATTTCCTTTGAAGACTCTAAAGAAATGAAAGATTAAATCAACAACATCAGACTCTAGAATCTATAACGCAAAGGTTCCTGATAAAACAAGAACAAAAAAGTTCTTACTTAAATTGTGAAAGATGTTTTGTCTGAGGTTTTATTATTTCTACAAATACAAGTTCCAGTCCTTGTTGCAGTGTAATGGTTTGTATGCTCTCAATAACAATGAGAGCTATGCCAGCAGAGCACAAGCTCGTGCTGGGGTCTTCAACGCTGGACAGGTTAAAGGATGGGGGGGGGGGGCCATACTAATATGGACCATCTCTTCACAGAAGTAAAAATGGATTTGCGATAGGGTCAAAAATCTTACTTAAAAGAAAAGCAAATTTACAAAAGCATCGATGACAATTCAAAATCAACACGATGAGGAAGGAATGCCTTCAGTGAATGAAACATGATGTGGTGGGCTGAAAATGCAAGCATCCAACTGGGAAGAAACAGAAAAGGCAGCCCAGTATCGAGAACAGTGAAGAAAAGTCCTCGGTGGCTCATTACAAAGGGCTTGAGTAAAAAGTACATTCATTATTAGATAATGACATGCATTTATTCCAACATTCCATCACTTCTGACATTCCATTGCATACAATTTTTATTTATTTTCTCAGAGCACAGATAACCGGAGCCAATACCACAGGGAGTTCTTCCCAACCCTCTGATGAATCAGCTAATTTGTTGACTAATCGTTATGGAACAATAATTATTGAGTCATAACAAAATTATAATTATTCACTTGCAATTACTTTATTCATCTTATTGCTAACAATTAACTTTCTATATAGTTTCATCACTTAGAACTAGAGCACATTAAACGATCATAAAACATATAATTAAGTGGAGGAATAACAATACTGAATATAATGAGAAAAAATTAATGTCGTACAATTACAAGTATTATGAAGAGAAAAATCATTGGCGTTAATAATACTCTTTGTTTAAAACAGGCAATGGATGTAAATTGATTAAAAAGTGAATGAGGATATGCATGCATTAGGAAATGAGTCTTATCATTGCTCTATACGGCCACAACTCTGAGCATATATCACCAGTGAAGTATAGTCTTATTTGTGACTTTAGAATAATATTGGATAAAGATTTTGAGTGTAAAATACATTCATTGACTAGTTAACTTTAAGTAACGCGATGGAAAATTTCCCAGGGATGCGTTCAGTATTAAGAGAATATGATTAAGTGAATATAATGAATCAAATACAATATGGCGAGTTAAATATCCTGTAGTCAAGTGAAATGAAGAAAAAAACATAAACGGACATGCGAAATCCAAATTTATTAAAAATTGAATGGAGACATACAATAGAGAGTGAGTCTGATATTTTGGTAAGCACGGTGACACCTGCAGATATGAGGGTGAATCAGAAAGTAATTCAAGTAAAAAAAATTGTATTAGACTAACCTGCATACATTCCGGGCTTACTAAAACTTCTCAGTGAAAAATAGTTTTACTTGTACTTACTACCAGCTTCAGCAAAAATTAAACTCCTTTTTCACCGCATATTTCTTCATCCCGCCCGACTGTTCAATGTTTAATCAATTTGAAGTTGTTTCCCTTGTCCATCTTAAAAAGAATTATCATTAATACTCATGATTTTTCCCCTCATTACGTGTGTAATATTAATTAGAAAAGACATTCACACACATATACCGAGAGGGGTAAGAGGAAGGTCTGTTGATATTCTTGAAATTCCAATGTAGGAGCCTTGGATCTAGGTTAGAAACCAGGTCTTTCTCTATTGGCAAGAAATTTTGAAATAAAACTGACTAATGACATACTTACATACATAGAAGCATGAATGCATACACACATTGGATACCGCTGTGTAGCTTTGAATATATTCAAAAGTTGAGAGATAAAATGACAGACAGAATGATGACGCTTTGATTTTTCCAAAATTCTGAGTGACTTTACAATTTATATTTGATATAGTAAATAAAAAAATTATAACTCTGCTATATAATCTTATTCTATTTTGTTTTAATTCATTTTTTTCTGGTTTTGTTTTGCTTTGTTTTTGTTTTGTTTGTGTTTGTTTCTTTGTTTTTGTTGTATTTTTTTTTCTTTTAGTTATCTATTTCGAAATGATTGAAGTCATTGCAATGCTTGTTATAAGAATTTTACTTATGTCTAAACATAAATAAAAGGTGCCAGCTATGGAAATTTAGCAAAAAACAAATTTGAATAATTTCAATATTGATAGCATCTTCTGTTGGAAACTAAAACACTGTAAAAAATAGTAATTTATTTTTACAGTAAATCTTGAAGAAATCTTAGGAATAATAATTATGGACAAAATTACAAAATTACGAAGTAAAACAAAAACAACGTACTGTAATTGATATAGATAAATTTAAATGTGGAAAATTAATTTGAATAAGAATCTACAAAATCATAGAAAATATTGAAAATTACAAAATTGCCTCTGAGATATATTTCGTTTGTTCTATGTTGGTAACTGATTTCCCAGTAGAAACTTTGTATAAAGTTTATAACTTTGATAGAACAATATCTTCGAATAGAACTGTAAGAAGTAATGTATAAATAAAATTATCAATAAATATGTATTTGTATACATGTATGTAAATATGTATGTATGTATGTATGTATGTATGTATAGTGTGAGGGTGTATGGCCTAATGATTTTGAGTGTTGCATTCCTGATCGCGAGATCGTGGTTCCAATTCCTCGACCAGGTGGTGTGTTTTGTTCTTGAGCAAAATACTTTATCTCACATCGATCTGCGATCACTGCGACACCTGACGTGTAGTATACTGCACATTTGTAACAAACATTTGTCTTTACAAGATGTTTGTTACGGCTGATGTAACTGGAATGTCTGTTGCACCTGGTGCCTCTCCTAGGTATCTTACATTTGTTGAGTATATTACGTATCTTGTGTCTCTTATACCTTGTGTCCTTCGTGTGTCTGTTGGAAATGTAGTGTTTCCCTAAAGTATCTATTACGTCTGTTATATCTGTTCTGTTAGTATATATGTTAGTGGAGGCGCAATGGCCCAGTGGTTAGAGCAGTGGACTCGCGGTCATAGGATCGCGGTTTCGATTCCCAGACCGGGCATTGTGAGTGTTTATTGAGCGAAAACACCTAAAGCTCCACGAGGCTCCGGCAGGGGATTGGTGGCGAACCCTGCTGTACTCTTCCACCACAACTTTCTCTCACTCTTACTTCCTGTTTCTGTTGTGCCTGTAATTCAAAGGGCCAGCCTTGTTACACTATGTGTCATGCTGAATGTCCCCGAGAACTACGTTAAGGGTACATGTGTCTGTGGAGTGCTCAACCACTTGCACGTTAATTTCACGAGTAGGCTGTTCTGTTGATCGGATCAACTGGAACCCTCGACGTTGTAAGCGACGGAGTGCCAACAAGTATATATGTCATACATCCAGTATATGGGTTGGTAACAAACATCTGTCTATACAAGATGTTACAGCTGATATAACTGGTATTTCTGTTGCATCTGGTGCCTCTACTAGGTTTCTTATATTACGTATTTGTCTCCCTCGAATACCTATTACGTCTATTATATCTGCTGTGTTAGTATATATGTCATACCACCTGTATATTGGTTTCTTAAAAACCAGTTATTGCTGTTATACTTGTTCGGTGAAATAGCCATAATAGGAGGAGCTTTTTACATAACTTAATAATCGTATCTTAATTTGTTGTGTCTTGTTAAGTCTGTTACACCTTTTATGTCTAGTTTTCTTCGTTTCTAGTGTTTCTATCTATTATATATGTTTAACCTATTGTGCTTAAACAACCACCTCCAATTTCGGCTTTACAAAGCAACGAAATACTCGAAGCACAAAGTACTAGACTTCGTGAAGGAAAAGGCGGAAATGAGGACGTCGAAGATGAGGGAGAGGCGGGAAAAAAGGAAAGAGCTAAACGAAGAGAGAGAGAGAGAGAGAGAGAGAGAGACGATGATGATGTGTAGAAAAGGGGGTAAAGAAACGCTATGAATAAGAAATAAAAGAAAACAAAGAAGAGGAAGAACAACAACAACAACCAACAACTACAACAACAAGGATGAAGTAGTAAGATGAGAAGAAAAATTGCGTTAAAATGGTATTTTACACTTATATTGATTGATATATTTATTGGCTGTTCCATTTATAATAAAACCCAGAACAGAGTTCAAAGGTCAAACTTTATTGCCGAAAACCTCATTTGGTAAACATTTCACTTGCCAAACTTTATATATATATATATATATATATATATATACACCCACAAGTCTGAAGTGTTTCCACTATTTCAAATTGTTTAAAGCATGACGAGATACAGAAATAAACACTTACATACATCTACATGTTGGTTTGTGCTAGTAGGTGTATATATAACTATGGGTGGATATAAACAGATAAATAGATGGATGCTTAAATATATTCTAATATTTAGGGAGAGTGATACAAGCATGTAAATGCATACGCTTACATGTATACGTGTGTATGTGGTACTTAAAAACAATACTTGTGGTGGGGCTGGGGGACATTATTCATTTGCCCACTCCTTTTTCCGTTCTACCATGTAATAGAATAGAAATTTTTTTTTTTTCTCCTTTTGTTCCTTTTTGTTTTGACTCTTCTGCCGGAAATTAAAAGTAACTGTCGTTCTATAAAAATATAAGGAAGGCTTCGAGCTGGCAGAGTCATTAGCATTCTGGACAAAATGCTTAGCCGCATTTTCTCTTGGCTTTATGTTTTAAGTGTGGAGGTGCAATGGCCCAATGGTTAGGGCAGCAGACTCGCGGTCATAGGATCGCGGTTTCGATTCCCAGACCGGGCGTTGTGAGTGTTTATTGAGCTCCACGAGGCTCCGGCAGGGGATTGTGGCGAACCCTGCTGTACTCTTCCACCACAACTTTCTCTCACTCTTACTTCTTGTTACTGGTGTGCCTGTATTTCAAAGGGTCAGCCTTGTCACACTGTGTCACTCTGGATATCTCCGAGAACTACGTTAAGGGTACACGTGTCTGTGGAGTACTCAACCACTTGCACGTTAATTTCACGAGCAGGCTGTTCTGTTGATCGGATCAACTGGAACCCTCGACGTCGTTAGCGACGGAGTGCCAACAACATGTTTTAAGTTCAGAAACCTCCTTGGTCGACAAGTAAAAGCCAAGCGCTCTGTTTGATGTAATCAGCTTGCCCCCTCCCTCAAAATTTCAGGCCTTATAGTTCAAAGAAAGTAAATTATAGGATGAAAGTTAGATATTAGTCTATTTCTACTTTCCGTTAGTGGAATGGGGTCAGCCACGGAATTCTACCATGAACAATTTATTCAATTTTATTGACCGCAGTACTTAGTTTGGTGTTTAATTTCTCGAGCTATATTTATCGGACGATTAATTTAACCTACATTAAGAAACTTGCCTCTTTTAGTAAAGTAAATACCATTAAAATATTCGCACTGATTTACAACTGTACATACAAAGACACAGAAGCAGATACATTCACACATACATACAGACATAAAACAGCATTCACACACAGAGGTATACATACACACAGGCGCACACACAGACAATATACATGTGTGTCTGTGTGTGTGTGTGTAATTTTTTTCAGGAAAGGTGGATCTGGAAGCAGTTAGAGCTATAAATAATAGTCGTCAGGTATTAAGTTACGAAGCCTTTGGGATAGAAAAATCGTAGGCTGCCAGCCAACATACGTGTGAGTGTGCGCGTGTGTTTATACAAATATATATATATATATATATATATATAGATAGATAGATAGATAGATAGATAGATAGATATATATACGCACACACATAAATAACTGCATACACTCACGCGCGCACACACACACAAACACACACAAGTGTATATATATATATATATATATATATATATATATATATATCAGGGCTATTTAATGAACTAAGTTACTTATCAAAATCAAGGATTCAAGGATTCAAAACGTTAAATGCCGAAAATTTTAGTTATAATGCATCAATTAATATTTATTTCTTAAA
>NC_068990.1:6078064-6083076 GCF_001194135.2 Octopus bimaculoides
AGAAGAAGAAGAAGAAGAAGAAGAAGAAGAAGAAGAAGAAGAAGAAGAAGAAGAAGAAGAAGAAGAAGAAGAAGAAGAAGAAGAAGAAGAAGAAGAAGAAGAAGAATTGTTAATCTATTCCCATTGGTGTGTGCTCTTGCTTCCATAACTTTCGAATTTCCACGAATTTTTGCTAAATTTCGAGAGGCGGGGAGGAGGTAGGAAGAGCGCCAGTGGGTAAATAAGGTGTCCAGGTCATTATGTCAAGTAGTTAATTTATCATGAAAAGATCGAAAAGTTAAGTTTATTGTTTTGACAAAGTTTGTAGGTTCTCGTAAATAAAATTAAGATAAAGTGTGTGGTTTATCAGTGGTTTGTATTGATCGATAAAGTGATAGATTTCAAAAGTGATAGACAAGCGAGAGTGAGAGATAAACAGGGAGAAAGATAAGGAGTGATTTTCATTCAGTTGGTGAAATATAATGTATGATAATGATGATGACGACGACGACAATGATGATGATGATGACGACGATAAAGATGATTATGATGGTTATGATGATGATGATACGAATAAGAAAAATAAAAGCTTTTAGAAAAGAATGTACGTTATTAGCTTTTAATATCTTCCATAAAATTTCACTGGTACTGCATAAACCGTCCATGATCCTCGTAATAATGGAATTTCTGATGAGAATAAGGGACACTATTTCTGTTCACTGTCCATCAGCTACTAGCCGCCATTCCTTCTCCACCAAGTAGTAACGATACTCAACGGCACTGAACTGTCAGAAGCACATTTATCCCTTAGCAGTCCACACTAGGCAGCAGCTACAAAACCCACCACAAGATTTGAATCAGCCAATGAGAAACTGCTACCGGGTAAGAAAAGAAAAATCGCAAAGGATAATACAGAAAATTATTTCAAAATTAGTGAAAAGATATTTGTACGGGCATATAAGAACGGAAAACAAAGTTGGGAAGATGGCGTGATTACCAAACGCCTAGGAAAAATTCTATACTTGGTAAAGGGAAGAAAAACGATATACATGAGACACATGAATCAACTACAAAAAAGATTCATTGAGAGTGAACCCAAGAGAATGGAAGAACCAATGGATTGGTTATATGATACTTTTCAAGTACCAAAGCCACTACAAATAATTGAACCCAGACGCACAAGCGTAAGAAAAGAAAATATACGGAGTTTCTGCAAGTGGATGCCAAATAAAAAAAATATCAAATGTGTAGCTGTATAAAAAAAATCAAAAATGGGAGGTGGGGTGATGTAAAAATTATTGCTAGTAAAAGAAATAAAAATTACACTCCATAACAAAAAATAAAAACTTAAAAGGTGAGATGTTATGGGGATAATAGTAATAATAGTAATAATAGAACACCCTCACCCACGTGACGAGTGGTATGTGATACTCATTATAAATACTGTCAATCCATGTCAAGAGAGATTACGAAGTAGACTGTCATAGACGGTTGTGGTCTTACTTGTCTAGCTCTACTGCTATACCGGAGTGGACGTTATAACAGTCCGAAAGTATTACAACAATATCTAATATGATATGGACATTGAAAGAAAGTATAATAATCCCCAGATACAATGGAACATCATTGCTAGAGCCAGAAAATACAGAGGATGGGGTACCAAATGTGAACTGTATATCACTGAAAAACTAAATATCATACAATCAACAAATAACATCCTAAATATTAGGGATGAAATCTTCTCTCCCTACATATACAAGCAATATTTCACCCTTAAACACTTCACAGAACTACCACCTGCACCGCTTGTCCCACCGGGATTGGCGGCATCAACAATAGCGGCATCAACAATAGAAGTCGATAGTCTTCTCTGACGAGAGCTAGTACTACGTTTCCACCTCGGATGGCAGAGTGAGGGTGTGGTGTAGGAGGGGTGAATGCTACAGAGATACTTGTGTCATAGAGAGAGACGCATGGGGTGGCCAAAGCATCATGGTCTGGGGTGCTATAGGCCTGAATCAGAGAATTGGGCCCCATGTGTTCCAATATGTTGGTATAGGCAGAGGGAATGGCATCACAGCGCAGCGTTACGTTGACCAGATCCTAAGAACTCAAATTGTGTCCTTCTTTGCGTGTCACCATAATCACGTGTTCCAGCAGGACAATACTCCCTGCGTCAGCACAACATAAGAATCATGCCGTGGCCAGCTCTCAGCCCGGATTTTATCCCAATTGAACGTCTGTGGGATGAAATGCAGAGACGGCTGAACCAGGTGGTACCAAGGCCGACAACTCGTGTGAAACTGGAGGCAGCTCTTCTCAGGGCTCTTGTGAACCGCCTCATGTACTCCATGTACCGACAGTGTATGGCCGTTTTGAACACCCAGGGAGGGCATACACGGTATTGAACATGTCACGTCCTACAATCTCGATATGCTCGATCCACTCACTACCAGAACACATGACAACGACCCATAGACTGTGGTCGAAGTGCATCCAAGAAATTGACTTTATCAGATTTATCAAAATTTATCTCTCACATAATGAAATTAAAACATATTTCACAGTCATACACGTCTCGCGTTTCTTTTGCGATATATATATATATATATATATATATACATATATTCACGAGAGGTGCTCTGCCGTGACCGTAGTCCAAATACTAAAACAAATAAAAGAAGGAAAAAGATAAAACTCCAATAAACCAGAAATAATTCCACCATCAAGTGTGATGTTATCTCAATTGTCACTTTAGTGCAACGTCTGCCTGTAACTTCTGCGATTGTGTAATAAGGTTTAGTGAGAGGAGTAGAATGTACTGTGCCAATGATCTTCGATAGTTCTTAAACGAATGATGAGGCTGATTTGAATATCTATTGTTTGGTGGCTGCGGAAAAATTGTAAACAAAAAACGTGTTTTAGGACGCAGCAATTTTGATGAATAGAGAAATAGTAAAGTATACGCAGTACGGTATTTTACTGTACTTAGATGGATGATATATTCTGTGGAGGACATAAAGTGAGATATGATGGATAAATTAAGTGGTATTGAAGATATTGTATGCAACATAATAGAAGAGTAATAGTTACTGCAAAATCCTGATAGAAATATCTGAGAGAAAAACAAAAACTGAGAAACCCGAGAGATGGTAGATGAATTTTGCATGCAGGGAACTCATATCAGACAAAATCGAAAGATTTTTCAGGTGTTTCTTTCCAAGAAATTCTAGAGCATCGAGAGATCGCTGATATTCAAACTGCAGGAATTGCTCGCTGCAGATCTGGCTCTACATGAACAGTATAATGATAAATTAGAATGAGAAAAAAGACCCAAAATAATAAAGAGCTATACTCTATGCGACTGTTTACTTACTTTCTTGGACTGGGTCTTAATAGGGTTAGGGTTAGGGTTAGGGTTAGGGTTAGGGTTAGACAACTAAGCCCTTTTGGAATAAAATACATTCCTATGTTTCCTCTTTGCATTGAAGAGAAACGTTTCTCTACAAAGTGAACGATTGAAGCAATTAGTGGGCCTATTCCGCAGCACACTTTTAGTTTACAGTCGAAGGAACACAATGAAGATAAATTGCCTTGTGTTCAAGCTATTGACAGATTTCTTAACAGTATTTAGAGCTAATTCTACCTAGCGCCGGTCATTTTTAACAGACCAAGCTGTTACACGATCTACTTTTGGTACGGTTATAGAAGCTGCGTCTCTCTTGAAGTGATACTCATCAACTGTTGCTACTGCCAATGAACCGACTTAACGATATGTATAATACCAAGTTCTACTAGAACGTATTATGAACTAACATGGATGGTTAGGTCTTTAAAATTGCTTCTGTCAAATCTCTCTCTCTCTCTCATTCTCTTTCTCTCTCTATCTCACTCCGCTTTGTTTGTGTCAGACACACACATCACAGATATACACACATACATGCATACATACATACACACATACATACATCTCTCTCCCCTTCTCTCTCCCTCTTTCGTTCTTTCTCTCTTTATCTCTCTCTCTTTACCTCTCTTTATCTCTCTCTCTCTCTCTCTCTGTATATATATGTATATGTGTCTGAGTATTTATATATGTGTGTATATGTGCGTCTGTGTATTCATATATATATATGTGTGTGCATGTGTGTCTGTATTTATATATGTGTGTGAGACAAACAAATAGATAAGTCGTAGAAAAGGTATATATAGAGTGTCTTGGTACAAACTAGAATGAACTTGAATGAGTGAATCAACGAACACCATCATCGTCATCGTCATCATAATCATCGTCATCATCAGCGTCCACGTCACCATCGCCATCATCATCATCGGCATTATACTCATCTATATCGTCATAAACAGCAGCATCGTCTTCGACGTAATCATCTTCACAGCCATCATTATCAACGCCATTGTTAATTTCAAACAATTTCCTCTTTACAAGTAAAGTACAGACGCTAAATATTTCAGTTACTCCAACCAAGTATAGTATTACGTCAAAGATAGAACCAGCATCAATGTCAAACTTATTAACGCAGTTTAGAAAGTATTGATTAATTCGTTCAGCTGTGATACTTGCCATTCCTGATTAAGATTTGGGAGTTTGATTAACTCTAGCAACCATCAAACATTAGATACTGCACAAACACACACACACTCACACACACATACGCACACACAAAGATACATATACACACACACACATCTGCATATGTGCGTCCATGTAGGCGAGCGTTTATGGTTCCATGTGTGTATTGTATACATATATATATACACCATACATACACACATATATCTAAATACATATATATATATGCATTGAATTTGATTGACAACCACTACGAAGTTTCACTAAAATGTCTTTTATTCAGTGACTGTTGATAATTTCTATGCGCATAATATCTATTTTAAACTATTTCTCTGTGTGTATGTATGTGTATTCATGCATGTATGTTTATTCTTGTATGTATGTATGTATATTCCTGTATGTATGTACGTATGTATGTATGTATTTATGCTTGTATTCATGTATG
>NC_068990.1:6083176-6083530 GCF_001194135.2 Octopus bimaculoides
TATATATACTCTGTACATATATACATGCAGTATATGTCTGCATGTGTGTGTGTACAGTACAAATTCATATAAATGCAGTGCAAATATAAAATATGCAAATATATTTATACGTATGCACATCAGTAAACATAGACATTTAGTATATGCACGTTTATATATGAGCGTATATTACTATATACGTATGCCTTTATGTTCATATGTATATATATATTTGTATACATCATATTTATACTTATGTGTGTATGCATACATATATATACATATGTATGTATGTATGCATACATATATACTTTTGTGTGTGTGTGTATATATATATATATATATATATATATATATATATATATATATATATAT
>NC_068990.1:6084145-6091645 GCF_001194135.2 Octopus bimaculoides
TTGTGCATCAACATAATCATGTTACTGAAAATTATTGTAATATCATAGTGTTTGTTCTGTGTCTCAGTGCATGTGTATTATATATATATATATATATATATGTCTGTATAGCAATGTATATGTGATTCATATGTTTATATCAGAATATGTATATACTATACGTATGTCTGAGAGTTTGTGAATTATCAGATCTTAATATGTCATTATTGTAACTATGGGAGTCACTGCACCGGCGTTCACGAAGCGATTACTGTCAGAAATAGGTTGTGAATTATGCCAACACTATATTTTGAATCTTTTGAATGTTTTCTTATTCTCTTAAATAACAATCTCAGATTCCCAAGCACCACACACATACACACACCATACACACACACCACACACGCACACACAGCCACCGTATTGTTTGGGTTATATTTGACAGATAATGAATAGACTTGATTTAGACACAAAGTAATAATAAAAATAACAATAGCGTGACTCACATTGTTAGCGTTCGTGAAAGTCTTGCGCAGAAAGAGTATAAGCGTAGACACAACAAGGTAGCCCAAAACATCCACTGGCTACTATGCCGTAAGTATGGATATGAGGTTACAGATGCTAGGTACCAACATACACCGGAAAAGGTAATGGACGAAAAGGGGAAGGCAAAGATCCTCTAGGACTTTGACTTCCAGGCAGACAAGGTATTAGAGCATCGAAGGCCGGAAACAGTAACCTTTAGGAGGGACAAACAGGAGTACCGAATAATTGACGTTGCAGCGCCAGGAGATCAACATATCATCATGGAAGATGGGGGGAGGTTATGAAGCAGATAGAAGAGACGCGCGATGAGTACTTGGGGATACTGGAAATGAATAAATTGATGGAGAAAGAAATGACAGAAAAATTTAAGGTGGAGTACTTGCGCAGACTGAAACTGAACCTTAAGTCGAAATTAAACGGACGGAATAAGATTGAATCTATTAACAGCTGGACGGTTTCACTCCTTAGATATGGAGCAGGGGTAATCGCATGGAGAGTAGACAAACTAAACAGCTTAGACAGAAAGACAAGGAAGTTGCTTACTTGATATGGGATACTCCACCCAAAGAGCGACACGGATAAACTTAATGTACCAAGAAAAAGAGAGAGAATAGGACTGATTGGATGTGAACACAGTATTATAGCAGAAGAAAAAACATAGAATGGTATATAAAAAATGCCACGGAACTACTATTATTAGAAGTAAGAAGGTCAGGCTTGTGTAGGATGGAAGAATGCAAAGATAAAGCACTGCACAAGCATTTGAGAATGAATGAAACTGAAAATAGGTGGATAAAGAAAAGAATGCTTGGATAATTTCATTGGGATATCGAAGATAAGACAGACAGAGAAAATATATGGCTATGGATGACTAAAAGTGATTTAAAAGCTCAATGTCTCGCCAGGAAATTTGGCTAGACAAACAAAATATGGTTAATATGACATGTTAAGGTGTATATCAACCAAAGCTAGGCATAAAAGTATATAAAAATTATTTACAGACAGAAACAATAAAAATTTAGGGAAGGGATGAAGAGCGTATGGCATATATGCTCAACCTTTTTTAGTAGCGTTTTGTTAGTGGGTTTTTTTTAACCCTTTAGCATATTTTAACCCTTTAGCATCTTTTTAACCCTTTAGCATCTTTTTAACCCTTTAGCATCTAAACCGGCATGTCAGGCCCAAATATTCTACCTGTTTTATGTTAAAAAATGGCCAGATCCATCCTCTCTCACACCCAACCTACAATGTCATTCTAAAAATAAACAATCACATCAAAGTTTCAAGATAATACCTGATTAATTCAAAACAATGTGAATGAATAAGCATTACATTTTACCAAGTAATCTGAATGCGAAAGGGTTAATCCATCACCTCTAATCGCAGGAGTGGCTGCTTTGTCTAAGGTGGTATACTGCTTCAAAAGAAAGCAAAATGAGAGAAAAATATCTGTTGAAAACAAGTGGCCAACTGGTCGATGCAGCAACATGTGTATAACACTGATCACAAAAGTAATTTTAAAAAGAGTAAAGACCCCCTTCAGTCATAAATGACAATGGTTTGCACCTTGGAAATTACCCTCCGAGGCACAAGTCCGGGCAAAGTTCTTTATGGAAGACCAGCAGTCGTCCATGCGTACCAGCCTCCCCTCTCCATGCCACCAATGTTGTCCAAGGGAAATACAACGGTTTATACAGCTTGGCACCAGTGACTCCACAACTCATTTCTACAGCTGAGGGAACAAGAGCAACGTGAAATAAGGTGTCTTGCTCAAGAACACAACACGCAGCCCGGTCCGGGAATCGAACTCACTACCTTATAATTGTGAGCCCGAGGCTCTAACCACTGAGCCATGCGCCTTCATATCATTCCCGTAATTAATCCTATGTCATCAAAGAAACTGCTGGGAAGTGATCCTGTAGTTAATATTCATTTCGCCTTCAACTTCCATTAGAGAAAGATGCGAATGAACGCGATCTTCTGTTAGCAAGAGATTACAAGTAAGTGTAGTTAACACTTTTGTGAGCAACTTAGTTAATTTTATATCTGCAAGAACTGTAAAAAAAACTATAAAATTTTAAAATTTACTCAGATGAAATCGATGTACACAGGACTACTTACGTACAACAGTGTTTGATGGTTTAGTCACGATTCTGTTTTTAAACGGTTTGTTTAGTATTTGTTTGAAGTTAGTGTTTTGTTTTGTTTGTTTTATTTTTTGACGCTTGAATTTTTTTTCTTTTTTGCCAAGAATTATCTGACGTTGTTTGAATTTATAGATTAATGCTCTTTGCAGATTTTTTTCCTTTACACTTAAAGTATTTCAACAATAATTAACAGTTATCTGGTAAAACACTTGACAATATTTTTGATTACATAAATGCTTTCGAAATGAAACTATAAAAGTTTTTCAACGACATCACAGTGGCGCTTTTACATACTTCCTAAACCTTAAAAAACATATGACTGTTCTTAAGTTCCTCATAGAACAGACATTCAGTTTGTTCAAAAGCAATTACTGAGCACCGTTAAATCAACTGCTGAATAACTTTTAACATTTACTAACTTCAGATCTTCTCAAGAAATTGCAAAATTCATTAACTTTTTCGACTGTGAGACGTCAGACAACTTGAATTTAGAATCGTTTCAATGGATAGGTTTAAGTTGAAAGTAATTCTTTTAGAAAACAGTTTAATTTGGTGGTAAAGAAAAAAAAACATTGTAAATTACCATACTGGATTTGAAAACACTGACATGAAAGCTGCAGAAAATGCAGAAAACTCTGCTATGGAGTCACGTTCCTGAAACTTTTGCATGTTTGAAAAATTTCAAGCAGTATTGTTAAGAGTATGTTCATCAATGTACTTTTGTGAGCTGTTATTTTTAGTGATGCACTTTGCCGAGTACAATTAGAGCAGCCTTACTAATGAAACCAGTGTTGGTTGCATAGTTCTCAAAACAACCTCATATGATCATGATATAAAGTATTTGATATCAGTAGTGCGACAGTAAAAGTTTCGTGGAAAGAGAAATTTTAATTTTCATGTACTTGAGTTTTTTTTGTCTTTTTTTAATAAATATTTGCGTTTCTTCTTTCTTATCAAGGTACAATATAATTCATAAATGATGTTCATTTTTCTATTGTCTTTTCTAAAAATAAAAAAAAACATTGATATCGATTACTTTTATTCTGCTATTAAAGTAACATACTATATATGTATTGTTATTTTTGTTACTTTTTATAAAACTATTGACATTATTAATTACTTAAAAATTCTTAAAATGCTTTCATTTGAATTCCTTGTTAAATTTCTATCATTATTAACATACTAAATACACATGATTAAGTATCAAGACATCTCAATTTTCCTAGAAAGTATCCATTCATCAATTTTATTCTGTGAATAAAATCTATAATTCTAAAAGCTGTCCCGCTAAAACAATTCAGAAAACATTGTACAATACAAATAGAATGGTCTAAGTTAAGAAGAAACCCTGCAATTTTGAGGGGAGGGGCTAGTCGATCCTATCGACCCCAGTACTAAACTGATACATAATTAACTAATGCATCATTTATCGATCCCGGAGAGACATAAGGTGAAGCTGACTCAGCGGAAACTGAACTCAGAATGTAAAGAGCATGAATTAAATACTACAAAGCAATTTTTTTCAGACGCTCTAATGATTCTACCAGGTCACCACCTAGTAAAACGCAAATGATATTCATTCTAATTACAAGGCCAGCGCTGTTAATTGGAAGGTTAAGTCGATTACATCGATGCCAGTATTTGAATGGTACTTCATTTTATTGACTCCGAAAGGATGAAGGACTTCAACGGGATTTGATCTCAGAGCGTAAAGAGCTGGAACAAATCCCATTAAGCATTTTGTCTGACACTAGCAATTCTGCCATCTTGCCGCCTTAATTCCCTAGGCATGTAAGGGGACATTTTTGAAGATTATCGCAAGCATGGTTGTGTGGTAAAAAGTTTGCTTCCTAACCACACGGTACCATGTTCAGTCTCACTTCGTGGCACCTTGGGAAAGGGTTTTCGCCTATAGCTCCGAGCCGATCAAAGATTTGTGAGTGGATTTAGTAGACGGAAACTAAAAGAAGCCCGTCAAATAGATAGATAGATAGATAGATAGATAGATAGATAGATAGATAATGTACGCATATATTTATGAGTGTATTCTTGTACTCATCGTTTGTCCCCCGCCACAGCTTGACAACCAGTGCTGGTTTATTTTTGACCCCGTAACCTAACGGTTCGGCAAAAGGGAACGATAGAATAACTACCAAATTTTAGAAATACAAGTACTGGGGCCGATTTTTTCGACTATCTTCTTCATGGCAGAGCAGTCTAATATCTGAAATATGTAAGAGATGAAAGCTAAAAATGGACCAGGTCTTTTATAGGTCATGTGAAAAACATTATTCTACAGTTACTTTGAGAGTAAGGAAGAAAATGGAAGAGAAATGCGCTACAAAATTTCCACCTAATACAAGTATTCCTCCAGATTTTTTTTTCTGCGGTGTGATAACATCGGGAAAACTATCATGACTAATATAGCGCTTATGCTTTTATAAATACGTTCACTCGTTTTCAAGTAAGCGCAATGGACTTCCAACGGTTGCGATGATGCTTAGTCATTTTGTACGACCAAGAGTATTAGTTATTGAATTATAGAGTAGTGGTTGTTCCTTGGTCAATCTGTACCGTTAACGTATTCTACAGACTTAATCGCGACACGGTATATGACGAGACTGATTCTTTGAATTACATGCATAGCCCATACGATGGGCTTCAACTCAGTTTTATTTCCCTGCGTCTTTGGTTGACTCTTGGTTATATCAAAAGGCGTTTATCCAAAGATACCGTGCAATAAAATTAAACCAGAGCTCCCTTGATTGCAAAGCGAAGATTTTACCCATTTGGTCATGCCTGTAAGCACTCAAATACATAATTTATTCCAACCTCACACACACACACACACACACACATTCATCTACAAATGTGCACCTTTCAAAATTACATACCTGATGATTCTAAACGTGGAAATACGGTGTTACAAGAAATAAACAAATGTTACGTAACGTATTTAAGTTACCTCTAATGGAAACATACAGAATCGAGAAAATTTACATTTGTGCCAAAAAATTACGGACTGTTTTATTAGCTGAATTCTTGAAAATGTAGAAATTAAAATTATTGATTGCATTTGGACACATAATTTAATTTCATAAATAAATTAAAACTGTCCGATCTAAACATAGCAAACAGCAACAAAATATTCCCCTTCATAGAAAGTACATTGGTAAAAACTTTAGAACATCGACCTATGATGTTCTGAGTTCAAATTCCGCAGAGGTTTGCTCAACATTTCATTTTTCCGAAGTTGATAAAAGACTAGTTTAATACTGTTATTTCAGTACTAGGGAAGAAGCTTAGAAGATACCCCTGTTAATCAGTTTTATTGATTAATACAGATGTCTTCTGAGGTTATTCATACAAAAGGCTACTACTGGAAATCATGAAGAGATCTCAGAAATGGCCACAGTATTCCTATGAGGAGCAGTCCTCTTACTCAGATTATTATTAGCTTTGTGAAATACATCATTGACGTCGCAAGCCAATTTAGATATGATCAAAACCTGAAAATTCACAAATATCAGACTATGAATGTATAGACAAAGTCGTTAAAAATGAATCTGGGTTTGTCTTTTAGAATGTGAGAGATACAAACAAATATTTTTGAAAAATAAATGTAAGATGGTATCATAGGTCAAAACAAGAGGTGTACATTATATCACGCGATATTTCTAAATATAAATATAGACAGTGCTCAAACCTGAAGAGGCCAACTTAAATATCTTAATTTATCACTTAAAATAGAAAGAAATTCTGAGAAATTATTGAAACCATCAAATCTCGATCTTAGAGAGAAGAGAAAACAGACAAGTAAAAGGAGAATGTATATATATGCATACATAGACATGTATGAGTGATGTGTGTGTGTATGAATGTATGTGCGTATTTTGCACGTCTGTCGAGGTGTGTGTGTGTATGTGTGCGTGTGTATGTGTGTGTTATGGTTTATTTTTATGTGTAATAATAAGCAATTATATTTTGCTGGAAGTGATATATTATATGGCGTCATACTTTCGAGAGAATGTGGAATAATTCTTTTTTGAAATTGGTTCTCGAAATGCATATAAAGTCACAAATAATAGCATGTTGAAAAAAACCTTTTTAGATAAAAAAAAAAAAAAAAAAAAAAAAAAAAAGTGATTCGAAAGGATTTTTCAACACAATCTTTTCGTGCTATTATTTTTAGCCTGCTAAGTATTTCGAGAACCAATTCCGAAATAGAATTATATATAGACGTAGTATTGACAGAGAAGACATTAACGTATTCTGAGATATTCTGGAAGAACGCAAAGAAAAGAAATTGCTAATGCTTCGGGCAAAACAGCTCGACGGAACATCTTCTGTTTGCCGCAGATTCACTTATTTGTCTTTTTTACCTTTTCACTGAACTGACATCTGTTGGAGCAGTCTACTATTGGTCTTCTTGCCTTCTGGTGAATACAAATAACATAATTTATCGTGAAGTAAATATTGGTTACAAATTTTGGCACAAGGCCTGTAATTTCGTGTAGAAATTAAGTCGATTACAACGATCCCAGTGCTTAACGGATACTTATTTTATCGACTCCGAAAGTCGACACGAGTAGAGTTTGAACTCAGACTGTAAGGGTGGATGAAATGCCACTCAGCATTTTACCCAACGTGCTAACGATTCTGCCAGCTTTCTGCTTAGTGAAATAAATATTAACATACATTACATTGGGGGTACAGATGCAATATAACTCCAGTATATAACTATAATTGAAATATATTGGACAGAGGTAAACACTTTTGCGTATTGCTAAGGCAACGAGCTGACAGAGTCGTTAGCACGCAGGGAATA
>NC_068990.1:6092727-6094298 GCF_001194135.2 Octopus bimaculoides
GTGTGTGTGTGTGTGTGTGTGTGTGTGTGTGTGTGTGTGTGCGTGTGTGTATGTGTGTTTATAAACGTGATAGCCCCATAAAAACTGAAGTAGAAATAAGCTTTTACATGCGATTTAATATTGTTTCTTTTTTTATTAAGCACTTAATCTATGCGCAAAATCCTTTCGTGAAATGGAAACCCACGCACAATAGGTAGTATTACAAAATAAGCCAACAATAAATATCAAAATATTACAAATGTTACAAAATAAGCCAATAACTATCAGTTGTTTTTGTTATTTCTTAATGGCTTCTTTTTTTCATTTAAATTATTATCGAAGTTATGATCAGTTTATCAGTGTAATCTTTCATAGAACTTTGAGAATATGGAAAGAGAAATGCTGTAACACATTAGGAAACAAGTAAATAAATGTCTTTAACTATTTATAACACATCATAGAGAGTATGAAATTGGTTTATTCTATATAGAAATAAGTATTTTTTTCAACCTTAATATAAATTCTTATTGTACACCCGAAAGTATCTGAGAGTAGAACTATACATACATGCTTACAATAATTTAAATACTTTATATATTGTATAGCGTTATGAATTCTTTTTCTAGGTACATATAAAACTCTTTATCATTAATTGATAACTTCCACGTTAGCAATTTACAAAAGACAAGTGGTGAGGAAAAGTGACAAAATTTTCTTGGACAACTCTGGCATATTTCGAAGAGCTTTCAACACATGAAATTACCAGAAATCTCTGGCCTGGCATAGCTACCGGGGATAGAGAGAAACGTAACCGTTTCATACACATTTATTCGGTTTCAGAACTTTGGTATTTTGTAGAGTTTTGTCGATCAATTAGCTGGCTCTGCCCTACGGATCCACCTACCTTCCAAGTCCATCATTAAAATCGCCCCTCCACCTTCATTGACTAGGAAGAACAAGATTTCTTCTGTCCGCTGGCTATGGCAAAAAGTACCATGTGGTAGACGTGACATTCGGGTCAGAAGACAAACACTTACCTCTTCAACCAATCCTTCATCGACAGTTTCAAGGTTCACATGAAGAGGAAGATGAGGTTGGAGATGAAAGTGATGCCTATCGATAAATTTGTTGAAAGATGAGCGAGAGTGACGAGCATTGCCCAAATGAATAGGTCAATTTTTATTATGCCTCTGTTGGCCGGATAATAATAATTGGCTCTTGGGACTCCTTTATTTGCCCCAATGGGCTCTCATTGCTATTTGGGAGTTTTCGTTGCTGTTATTTTCTTAGGTCTTTTATTCTTTTGGGGGGGGGGATTTTTTTTTTTTTGTAAACTTCCTTTTTCATGTAACGCCTTATCTTATTCCGTGTACTGTCCCCAAAGCCTTGGGGCCCCTTGTGATTAAAAAATATTGCTTATGATAAACAAAAATATAGCTATATGAGTTATTTTGGTTGACGGAAACTGAAAGAAGCCCGTCGTATATATGTATATGTATATATATGTGCGTGTGTGTTTGTGTGTCTGTGTTTGTCCCCCCACCCCAACATCACTTGACAACCGATGGTGGTGTGTTTACGTTCCCGTAACT
>NC_068990.1:6095661-6105260 GCF_001194135.2 Octopus bimaculoides
TGTGTGTGTGTGTGTGTGTGTGTGTATCCGCCCTATCACCGTTAGACAGCCGGTTATGGTGTGTTTACATCCCCGAAAACTAGCGGTTCGGCAAAATATACCAATAAAATAAGTAGTAGGCTTAAGAAATATATTCTGGGGTCGATATTTGATTAAAATCCGTTCAAGGCAGTGCTCCAGCATGGCTGCAGTCAAATGACTGAAACAAGTAAAACAATAAAAGAATATACGTATGCATGCTTCCCTAATGGCTAAACAATAAGAAAGAAACGGAAGAAGCCAGCTTCTAACATAGAAACAAAACCTCCAACACTCGAATTTGAATAACGCCAACGATAAGTATTGTATGTTGAACTTGCATATTTTACTATTCCACTTTTACATTGTATTTATAAAGTATGAGCTTTCTGGTCTCCTTCTTTGCCTGAGGATCTTAGATTTTCTCGATTGTCACTTAAAGATTTATGTATGCATGTATGTATGCATAGGTCCTTGTGGCAAATAGACGAAAAAGCAATATTTAATTGTTGTTCTTTTTATTGCTATTATCATTATTATTATTATTATGATTATTATTATTATTATTATTATTATTATTATTATTATTATTATTATTATTATTATGAACGAGATGTCAAAAATGGCGCCCCACAGTCATTACTTCTGGTTTTATGGAAATAATCAATAAGCAAAATAATGGATGTCTTTGCCTTTCATCGATTGGGAGAAAAAGTTGATTCCTACAGGGTTAGGAAATGTCAGAAATATTATATGCAGAAATTGGATATCAACTAACTTTGGAGAGTTTGAATTATGATGTTTTCTCACTTAATTTCAAAGAAATATCATAAACAATAAACGGAAGAAAACATTCTTGATTAAGCAAGTCAGAAGCAAAATGAGTGATCATGTCTTATATGACGAATACAATTGAAATGATGATACAAGAGGCTGGGCAGGTTTTCTGAAACGGAAACAAAATGCTTTGCAATATTGAATTTTGGTGCCATGTTGTTCAAAACACAACAGCAAATCGATTTTATTTCATTCACCTTACGAAAAATGCACACTTTGTCTAGACAGAAACGAAAACAAATAAATACCAAGAACAAACTTTTTTTTTCTGGAAAATTATTTCAGAAGTAATTCAGAAATTTAGTAGATCCTTGATTTCTTTTATTTTACCAATTTTTTTTTGTTGTTGTTATTTTCCTTTCCTTTATTTATTTAATTTTTTTCAGTAGTGCAATTTTATGAATGCCACAAATGTAAGGGCAAAGGTGATTGAATTTAAATATTATGGTCTTCTTCTTAAGTCTTTGTCTTCTCTTATAATCATATTTACATCTCGGATGCATTGTAGAAATATAAATCGATAAAGTAGTTATTTTATTGTGCCCCAGAAGGCAGAAAATCAAAGTTGACCGCTGGAAATTAAACTTAGAAATCAGAACGTATAAATAAATGCCGCAAAGTATTTTGTCCGATGGTTTAATGTTTCTGCAAAAACGTATGAAACAATTGTACTTTTTAAATCTATGCTAAGTTATCATGGAAAAATAGTTATGAAACAGGAAAATTGATTAAAATGAAATAGATTATAATTGGTTCTAAATAAAGTCCAAATAAGGAAAATGAAGGACGAAAAATTGACAGCTGTGTTTGTTCAATCTCTTGTGAACCCTAATTGAGAACAAGATATGGCACAATATACGACACAAAAACTCACTAATGGTATGATACAAGATATATACTAAAGATATGACACAGGATATGATAAAATAAGCTCACTTATGATATGACACAACAAGCTCACTAAAGGTATGACATAATAAGTTCACTAAACATACGACACAAAATATGACACAGTAAGCTCACTAAAGATATGACACAAAATGTGACACAATAAGCTCGCGATATGACAAGATATGACACAATAAGCTCACTAAAGATATAACACAATAAGCTCGTTAACAATATGGCGCAAAAATCTCACTAAAGATATAGCACAAGTTCATTCATGGTATCACACAAGAAGTTAGGAAAAGATATGACACAAGACGTTCACTTAAGATATGACTCCAGAGGTAACATGAAAATATCACAAAAGATATGACACAAGAACTTCTATAAAGATATGGCACAAGGAGTTCAAGTTATGATACGAGAAGCTGGCCAAAAATATGATAAAATATGCTCGCTAAAGATATGAGACAAAAAATATTACTTAATCAGATGACACAAGATCTGATACCGGAAGCTCATTAACGATTTGAAGCGAAAAGCTTACTAAAGATATGACACAATAAGCTCAAAAAAAAATAAGACACTAGAAGTTCATATACGTTAACACAAGAAGCTAACTAAATGTAACACAAAAGGCTCGTGAAATATAATAACACAAGCTCGTTATAGAAACCCGTGAAACTTGATCCACTGAAGGAGACTGTATGCGGTCGCTCAACCTGTTAGAAATATCCTGCCAAATCTGTTTCGTACAACAACCTATTTTTTACAAAAGAAATTACACTGGCTAAAGTAGCCTGAGATGAACTATGCCTTCAAAAGAAACAAATGATCATGATAAAAATGCTTTTGCTCGTAAGTCTATTCAATCTGGACCGATTTAACGCTGAACAACAACGAATTTATCGGATCGTACTTGCTCGAGTTTTCTTGGCTCGATCATACCACATATGATGATCACGTGTAGCTTTAGAAAGACCAGAGGAACCAATACCTATGACCATTTAGAGCTGCACGAACAACAACTTAAACTTCAAAATTCCAGTGAAAATCGTGTACCAAATTTAATATTTTAGTATAATAAACGAGGGCATCAAATAATGGTGAAACGAATGAATAATAACATATTATGTAATATTAGTGATATAATATCTCACCAGCATTGAATCTGAAATGGTTAAATGAAATTTGACGAATTCCATCTTCCACTTCAGAATATTCATGCTTAAATAATTCCATTATATTTACTTCTGAGATGCTGATTTCAGATGAAACATAGACACCCTAAAGTGTGTGGGGAATGTTTGTGTCGTTTGTGTATGTGTTGTACGTGTGTGTGTGTGAAACGGAAAGAGAATGCTACGTGTGCCATATTAGTGATATTGAAATTGGCAATTATTTCAAAGTTAGCATGTTTCTCAAGAGCTGAGGTGTGGGAAAGCATCAAGTTCCTTATGTATTTTATAATGTCCACTTCAGAGTTCTGCCATTGAATAAAGGATGGAGATTTCAAACTATTATTGAATCCGAGCCGCCTTTCTCCGCATATCTATGTGTGGTGGTGGTATATACATACATAGGCGCAGGAGTGGCTGTGTGGTAAGAAGCTTGCTTACCAGCAACATGGTTCCGGGTTCAGTCCCACTGCGTGGCACCTTGGGCAAGTGTCTTCTACTATAGCCTCGAGCCGACCAAAGCCTTGTGAGTGGATTTGGTAGACGGAAACTGAAAGAAGCCCGTCGTATATATGTATATATATATATATATATATATATGTATGTGTGTGTATATGTTTGTGTGTCTGTGTTTGTCCCCTCAAACTTCGCTTGACAACCGATGCTGGTGTGTTTACGTCCCCGTAACTTAGCGGTTCGGCAAAAAGAGACCGATAGAATAAGTACTAGGCTCACAAAGAATAAGTTCTGGGGTCGATTTGCTTGACTAAAGGCGGTGCCCCAGCATGGCCGCAGTCAAATGACTGAAACAAGTAAAAGAGTAAAGAGTATATAGTATGTGAGTGTGTGTGTGTGTGCGTGCGTGCGTGTGTGAAATGGAGCAGCGTGAAATAAAGTGCCATGCTCAAGAACACAACACACGGCCCGGTCCGGGATCGAAATCACTACCTCATGATTGTGATCCCGACGCTCTAACCACTGAGCCTTGAGCCTTCAAAAATTATTGTATGGACATTTATAATTGACTATATATTTTTCGTAAAGTATTGGGGTTTCAAATGGGCAACTTGACTTATGCGAGTTCAATGAAAAGCAGAAATAATAGACGAGGTATGTTTCAAAAGACAGTACCTGATTTGACTATGAATTTATCAAGGAAAGGACAGGGGAGAAGGAGACATATCTCTAGGGTTTCTTTAAAAAAAACAGCTGCTCGAGCCAGAGCAGGGTACTTGGAAGCATGTGTTTGGTTTTTATGACGAAGAATCAAGCGAGATGACTGGCAGAATTGCTGTTCCACATACCTGTGTTACATCATCGTCGACGTCTTGCGTTTTCATAGGCTCTTAGATCGGGTTGTCCTTCCTTCTCTGTTAGATTCTCTTCTTCCATTACTACAGTTTTCCTCTTCCCTTCGGCTTCCCTTGCGCCCTTATTTTCACAAGAGGAAGAGTGATTTTATTGGCGGGTAGAAAAGAAGGTTTCGTCAGCTTATTTATTACCAATTCCTTCATTTAACTTACGTCGAGCAGCACATTTTGACCCATAACGATAGTAGATGAGGAAATGTTGTTGGTGCTAGTGTAACCAGTACAACCGGTTCGTAGTAGTGCTCTTTCCATTCAAATTGTTATTTCCAACACTATTCATTTTGTGACTTCCATCTTACAAGTCACTGAAGTACTGTCTGTCCGGTTGATTGAATTTTTTCACTGTTACATTTTTAATTGTTTCTTCGACTTAAAAGTATTCGAAGGTTTGTTTATTTATTTACAAAATTTACTGCTACCATCACTATGGCATGTACCTATTCTTGTTACTTCTGAAGTCATTTTTGAACCACGAATAACAATACAAATAGTCATTTGATAAAATTATATAATCAGAAAATGTCAAAAGTCGAACTTTTTTCCTTCTGCCCCAGGTAATGTGGTGGCTCCCAAACAAGTCTTCTATCAGCAAAACTGAAACAGAAATATTTTTCTATAAGGTAATTCGGTTTAAAAATTACTTTTTCGTGGAGCTCTAACATAGATGCTATACTCACCTGCGTGTCTGATTGTTCACTTTGCGTGAGTGTCAGTTCTAGTATTTCAGAAATTCCTGAAATTAGGAACTTTAAATCGATTTTTTTTTTTCATTTTTGTCACGGAATTACTTTGATTTCTGTTTAGAATGTTGCTTTGATTGAGCACACAGCCCAAGTCTATTGAATATGCCACAAACTGGGTGAGCTATGAGGTATACAAAAGGAGAAATTTCAGGAAAATAACAACGGAATGCAATAAAAATATGTTGACGTACGTATATTTATATCAACATGATTTTATTCAAATATTGGTTACTAAGCTACTTACTTGTGTAAATTTAATCAAATAGGTGTATATATAGATACGTTTATCAATTTGTGCTGCAAGATTCCTGATGTGAAATCGTGTGTTGAAACAGACATTGTTGTATTTCGGGATGGTCATTTTTTTTCTGTTTTTTGCCAAATAAACACAAGCACTATGTATTTGTTTTTCAATCGTTTATTACTATTCTTCTAGAAGAGCAGAATGGAGTAAGAGAAGCAAGGGCGTGCACGAAAACGAAAAGTTTCGCTGAAGAGGTCACAGCAAGGTTAGTTACCAGGGGGTAGTGCAATCCCAGAGTTAGAATCGGTGCGTGACTGAGAATCCACATTAGTGAGGCAACATTCCACGTGCTTATTGCCAGGATGTCAACACTGTGCAGGCGAGTTGCTGAATGGATCCTTAGATCATTCAGAACCAGAAATGACAATACTTTGCTACTTCTATGGAGGACATCTATCCTCAGTCGTCAAGATTACTGCTCACAACTGTGAGCGCCGCAGAGCGTCAGAATGGTGGCGGAACTTGAGGCAATCCAGCGCCACTACACAAAGAGGATTGACTCGGTGAAACAGATGTCCAGCGCCGATACACGGAGAAGATTGCCTCTGTGAAACAGATGATCCAGCGCCACTACACAAAGAAGATTGACTCGGTGAAACAGATGATCCAGCGCCACTACAAAGAGAAGATTGACTCGGTGAAACATGATCCAGCACAACTACACAAAAAATATTGCCTCGGGGAAATAAATGAGTCACTGCCACTACACAAAGAAGATTGACTCGGTGAAACAGATGGGTTACTGGGAGAAGTCAGAACTAAAGCTCTACTCCCTGGAGAGAAGGCGTGAAAGGTATGCAATAATATACTTATGGAAGATCCTAAAAGGTCTAGTTTCCAACTTTGGAATTAAAAGCTATACCAACCACCGAAGTGGACCGCACTGCATGATACCAAAAATACCGTCTTCTTCATCTCATTTAAGGACCCAGTATTGAAACAGTTTGAGTTTCAAGGAACCACAACTGTTTGACATCCTGCCAAGGAACTTAAGGAATCTGCAAGGTGCAGATGTGGAAACGTTTAAAAAGCACTTGGACAAGTTTCTGTCAGAAATCCCAGGCGAGCCCACATCGCAGGAGGCGCAAAGAAGAGCAGCTTCGTCCAACTCGCTTCTTCACCAAAAACAGTACCGAAAGAAAACCCGAAAACACCGAAAGGCGGTGCTCCAGCATGATGCCAGCCTCTGGCTGAAACCAGTAAAAGAATAAAACAATATACATATATATTGGTTACTCTTATTGTTTAGCACCAGCTCACTATACATCGAGGAAGCCAATAACTTTGACAGTTATTTCTATCAGGCTAAACAATCATCTAGAATCGTTTACTGATATGTGCGTCTAAAGCATTTATAGTTTTGTGTGCACTAATTACAACTGACTGCTTCTAAATTTACTTGAAGCTATCAGTATTATTTTATTTGTCCAGGACATCCGCTTAAAGGAAATGGTATTTTGCTTCTTTTTTTTTTACTTAAGTCTCTGTCGTTAATATTTCGGTTCTCTAATGTCGATTTCTAACATTGGCACAACGCCAAAATTTGGGTGTAGTCGGCTAGACAGACTCAATTTTTCTCTGTTAGTTTGTTTTTTGTTTTGTTTTGTTTTGGTTTTTTTTTTTTGGGGGGGGGGGGTTGCCATCGGAATGATATAATGTAATGTTGACTGAGTGAAAATTTCAATTCATAACTAAACACTACAAGACATTTTTCCGACGTTCTCGCAAATCTGTCAATCCACCGACATTCACTTAATCTTTCACACTTTCTGGGAATGAGAAAAGCATAGTTATGAGTGATAGTTTATACGGTATTACAATTATACGAATGGCAACGAAAGGTATCTGACGAACCGAGGTCACTGACTTATTTACCAAAGTTAATTGGTTAAATGGTTAATTAGTTGACTGATAACAGTAAAAGGATTAACATAGAACGAGTGCTTGTCTTATCTCATCGTACTACACTAATCAAAAGGTCGCACTGTAGTCGCTTGCTATCTTTAAATAGCTTTGATCAGCTTATATACAATGCTACCGTAATTGGCATAATTACCCTCCTAGGGTACAACAAAGATTTGCATTTATTTTCACTCTTTATGCACGAATAAAATACGATGTGCATGTGCGCATCTGTGAGGATATATATGTGTGTGTGTGTGAGCGTATGCATGCACGTGTGTGTATGTGTGTGTGTGTGTGCGTGTGTGTGTATGTGTGTGTGTGTGTTTGAGTGAGTGTATTCTGTAGTTTATTAAAACAAAAGCAGGGGTTGAACAATTACATCATTTTTCGACGTAGTGTCGAAACAAAATCTATTTATGCACCGCCCCCTGCGCTTCTTCGTCCATAGCAAATCGTCGACCTCGTAAGGGATGTCTGAGCAGTCCAAAGAAGTGATAGCCAGAACGGTAGAGATCTGAACTGTATCCAACGAGTTCCAACAACTCGATAGCCAACTGTTCAATACTTTCAACGGTGCGAGCGACCGTATGTGGGTGTATATTTTCGTGCAATAACACTCGTTTTCACAATACACCTCGGCGTTTGGTACGAATTGCTGGTTTCAGTTTGTTGACCAGCATTTCACTGTAGCCTACACAGATGATTGTAAACCTTTCTAGGTATGTTCAAGAATAGACCCTTTCGTGTCCCAAAAATCGGCCAGCATCACTTATTCTGCGGTTTGTTGAGCTTTGATGTTTCTGGATGTTTCCTTTCCATATTCTACCTGTTGGATTCTGGCTCAAAGTAATGGACCCATATCTCATTTCCTATGACTATTTTCTCTAAAACAGCTTCGCCTTAATCGTTGTAGCGGTCGAGTAAGCGTTGACAGATCTCCACACGTTTGCACCCATGCGCTTCGATAAACTCTTGGCGGCCATTTCACACAGAATTGACGAGCGAAGCTTCTCGTTGGTAATTTTGGATGTAGAACCATGACTAATTTGCAGAGAACATGCCACCTCATCTTTGGTCAGTCGTTGATTCGCCAGAACTATCTTTCGAGCTTGTTGAGTTTTCACGTGAATGATAAGGGTTGATGCACGTCCTGCTCCCTCTTTGTGTTTCACGCTTGTTCGGACATTTTTGAAATCCTCGATCCACTCATAAACACTTTTACGCCGTAGACTGCTGTACCAGTATTGTACTGAAAGCCTGAGAATAATTTCAGCCCCTGACACATCTTCAGACCAGAGAAATCGGATCACAGGTCCCTGTTTTACATTGGAGTACGCTGCTGACGGAGCGTCCATGTTTTCTCCATAACACAAGAAAGAAACTGGAGCGACCAAGGTCATCTCGGTTACATAATTACAAGAGTACCACCTTTTAGAATGCAAGCGCTGATAAGTAGCTATATGCACAGACAAACAGACATAGACACACACAGACACACACAGACACACACAGACACACACATAGATAGATAGATAGATAGATAGATAGATAGATAGATAGATAGATAGATAGATAGATAGATAGATAGATAGATAGATAGATATCGGAAACATGCAATGGCTCCATAACTACCGTCTCGGTTATAACCTTGGTGTCTCAGTAATCCGTTACAGCACTTACCTAGCGTACCTAATCGTTTAGATCACCTGTGAACTAAACCCCCATACCTTGTCGATAGATAGATAGATAGATAGATAGATAGATAGATAGATAGATAGATAGATAGATAGATAGATAGATAGATAGATTGATTGATTGATATACATGCTGACATGCTGGATGATCATGAATACAAAATACTCGGGTACTAAAAAGAGAATCTATAAGACCAAGAGTACAAATATAGCTTTAAATGAATATCTTTGATCAAAATCAATGGTAAAAATCGACTGACTGTTACGTAATTATTAAAGCAGAAGTTACACGATATAAATAGTATATATCTAGATAGACACAGACGTAGCTGTGTAGTAAAACGTTTGCTGCCCAGCCAGATGATTCCGGGTTCAGTGCCACTGCGTAGCCACACCTGGATTAGTGTCTTTCCCTATAACCCCGGGCTCGCCAAATCCTTGTGAATGGATCTGATAGGCGGCAACTGAAGTTTCCTTCCCAAAATTCTTTAATACTTTGTAAGAAAACAGTGGATAGAGAAAAACTCCACAACTCTTTGAATCCTTGCAGATATTAGATTAAACATCTGAAGCAAGTTTGTAACATGCGCGTACACGCACACAGACACGCACACACACACACACACACACACACACACACACACACACACACACACACACAC
>NC_068990.1:6105426-6108093 GCF_001194135.2 Octopus bimaculoides
ATAAGACAAAGAAAGACTTTAAAACAGCCTTAATGATCAGTTACAATTGTACCTGTACTAAATTTGCTTTCAAAGCCAGCGCAGGCGAAAAGTCCCAAGTGAAAATTTACATAATATTTGCAGTTTCGAACACTAGAGTGGAGTGGCACTTCAGCGTAGATAACCTAAAACTCGGGTTAAGAGTGGTGCGGAACTTACAGCACTTGCACCCTGACTATGAATTTTCATTTGTACCTATCATCATAAATGCATTAGGTTATGTACCAACAAATTTGTACGAAGACCTAGAAACACTTCGCTTCACGGAAAAGGGGCAAAAGAAACTGATGCGGATTTTCCAAATCCAATCTATTAGTGGCACGGTAAAGATTTGTAAGACATTCCAGACATTCTCATGTGAGATTCTATGTGAATAGATGCACACATTTGGGCGTATGCATCGACAGTTGAACAAACACATCAATTCAACCACATGTTTACAAATACCGGGTACTCTCTTACCTCAAAAACTTTTGTTGATTTGTTAGCAACCGGCTTGAACTCTTTCAAGAACTTAAATTAAACTCAAAGGAAACTCATACATACATATGTGCATGTATGTATGTATGTATGTAGTATTCTTTCGCCGGTGTTTATTGGTGGGAAACAAAACCATCGGTGATAAATCTGTGCTTTCACGCAAAAGAAAACAATTGTGGCATTTGTTCTGCTTGAGCTACACTGGCGTTCTCGTCTTACTCTTAAATGCAGTGGAACTATTGACTGAACCGTTAGGAACCGGTAACCAAAACAACTATTTTTCAGAAAATACGAAATTTTAAAAGATTAATATCATATAGGTTTTAAGCATATATTTCCATATAATTAATTTCTTTTACGTTGTTGAACCTAAAATTTATGAATTCATGTACTCTGTGGTGTGATATGTGATTTCTCTCGCAACTCACGTCACACTAATATGCTCCGCTGTTTTTTGTTTTTTTTTTCTTTCCATTTCTAAACGTACATATGATTGTATACGTATGTGTGTGTGGTGCATGCTTGTGTGCATGTATGTGTGTATGAGTGTGTTGAAAAGTCATGTGTGTTGTACTTCTAAATGCCCAGCACTAATTTGCCCTTCAGTAATTTATGGACATTCAACACGCAATATGCAAATTGTTTCTATCATGAACATGGTTGAACGACATTGTAACTTTATAACTAAATTTACTAAAGTTACATCCCTGAAGCAACATTCAGTCATAATTTATTTTTCTTGCTTTCCACAGACTTTTTAGTTATTTAATTTATTTATATCAGTTACGAAGCGGATGTTGAGTAAATAATTTATTTTTCTAACACAAAAATTTAATTCTCGACATTTTGAACAATAATTCTAAATAAAATAAGATTAAATTCTTATTGAATACATTTTGTTTAATATTATTATTTCCTCCTCTTTTCCTCTCATTTTTATTGCATTTCCCATACTATTACCGAAATTGATGTTTTGTCATGGGAACTTGTGGGAAGATCAGCAAAAAGTGTATTATATTTAAATCAAATAAATATAAGGTTTACAAGATAGCTTAGCAAATCTCAAGGGAAATATAAAATATAACACAATGCATGCAAAACTTCAATGCACAAAGCTTTCCTAATCATTTGTGTGTGCGTGTGTGTGTCTGTGTGTCTGTGTGCGTATGTGTTTACGTGTGTGCATACGTGTGTATGTGTGTGCGTGTGTGCTTGTGCGTGTGCGTGTGTGTGTCTGTGTGCGTATGTGTTTATGTGCGTGCGTGTGTGTGCGTGTGTGTGTGCGTGTATGTAAGACAATAAAATCATTCGTATTAAATGTCGCGGAAAGTCACATGATTTGGAGGGGGTGGGGAAATAAGCAATTATATTAAGCCTAGTACTTGCCTAGTATTTATTCATCTACCTGAGAAGAACTGGAACTTCTCAGGTGGTAATTAATATCGTAATGTAAAGTGACGTAACTACGTACGGCTAGGTATTTTGCACGATACTTCTACTGGTCCTTCTATCAACTGCCCTATATTTACATTAGCATCATTAAATTTCTAATATGCGGATGCTAATGTAAGCATATCTATAAATATGTAACCGAGACTCTACCGTTTCTTCCTCTCACTACCTATCACACTCTCCCTATGTAAATTATTCCTCACACCGCCCCTTACATCATTCACCTTTGTGAAGAAAGGCAATGGAATGCCTAAAGAAAGGAAAAGAGAGAGAGAAACGGGATCGGGGTTCTTTTATTCTATATCATCACCTACTCAGCTCGATATTGAACAAAGGCACTTCTATATAGGCGCTCGATATGCTAGAACTTGTAGCTAAATCTCCATCAAGGTCACATCCTACCTTCATAAATAAAGAATATATTAGACAATGCGGTTCCTGAAATACAAAAGGATTGGCTAGTGATATCTGGAACACATTTCATCATAGATCAGTTTGAACGGAGCTGATTTGGGACTAAAATATTAAGTATAACTTCGAGCCAACGAGAGAAGGCCTCCCCATGGTCCCTCAATATGCTAGAAATAGTGGCTAAATTCTCCTCAAATTACAATCTACCGTCTTAAATTATGAAAGGACACATTGAACAATATACGCTCGTGTGTGTGTGTGTGTGTGTGTGTGTGTGTGTGTGTG
>NC_068990.1:6109525-6112966 GCF_001194135.2 Octopus bimaculoides
ACACACACACACACACACACACACACACACACATATGAACACACACTCGCACACACGCTCACTCGCATATATATATATATATTAATTTATGTATGCAATTTTTTGATAAAACATTATTAAGCATTCTGTGCGCCAAAAATCAATACCTGGTCGCATTGTGGCGAATGGTTTTACAGTTTTTATTTTCTCGTTAACTGAATAGATTTTTATCATTTTGTAAATACTAATAATAAAAAAAAATGTATGCGATAATCAGGTCATCAAGAAAACAATGAGGCTATTACTATGCTGCCAGCTTGTCAATGTTATTGTATTCCGCACAAAACAAGGCGGAAATACTACTATTGTTGGCGATGATGGTGTTATTTTTGCTGTTGTTGTTGTTGTTTTAGTCCCATGTCAGCCTTGATAAAGCAGGCCTAGGTTATTGGTTCATTGAAGCCATACACATACAATAATGTCTCAATATACGAGTTAATTTGTTCCCGGAGACCGCTCGTGAAGAAGAGCAATAATTTCCCATAGTACAATGTTATAAATCGTAAATCGTTCACAGAAAAATATTTTACTTATAAGATTTATAATACTCGTAAATAAATGGTAATAAAACAACAGTGGAATGTAAAGAATATTTTATGTGAAGTAAAAAGAATGCCAAAATCATTTATAATAAAAATTATTATTATCATAATCGTTTTCTGAATCACTTTTACTCGCACTAAACTCGCGCACACCCTCACTTCTGAACGCGTAAAAAAAATGGTTGAGAAACACTATTCTAAACAGACTGCGAAATCGTCTGCCAGCCTTTCATCAGTCGGAGTAGTCAAGGTTTACACCAAAGAAGTCAACTACTAACAGGGTTCTTGCTCTCCGAGTACTCATCGAAAGTAGGCGGGGTCTTCGGCAGGTCCTGCTCGCAGATTATGTTGTCACCTGCATAGCATTTAACTTGGAGGACAGGGATGTACTTTACAAGATTCTGTAGCTGCACCGTGTACCTTCCCGATTAGTAGAGGTGACGGCGGCCTTGTATACTGGAACAGCAGGCACAGTTCGGATTGGGAGCTCAACATCTGACTTTTTCCCATTTAAATCTGGGGTCCGTTAGGGTTGTGTTTTGGCTCCCACTCCGTTCAATGTTTGCACGGACTGGATACTTGGCCAGATAGTGGCTCAATCAAGTTGTGGAACACTCATTGGTGAAACTACGATTACTAACCTGGATTTTTCTGATGATGCTATTACTCTTGCTAAGTCTCTGGATGTTTTAAGGAGTGCCCTCCTTTCAGCAAGTGAGGAAACGGTACCACTTGGCCGTAGATTTTCTTAGGTCACGACAAATATCCAGTCTTTTGTGGGCTTTTGTGACTGTTGTACGTGAGAGTATCGAAGTTGTTGACTGCTTCGCCTATCTCGGTAGTGTGTTCCATGGCTACATTAGCTGCGAGCCTGGAGTCTTATATATATATATATATTTTTACCAAATGTTTTGTAGAGTTCTATAAATACATATATATATATATATATATATATATATATATATATATATATATATATATATATATATATATATATATATATATATATACGTGTGTGTTAGCGTGCATGTAGTGTACACACACAAATACATATATATATGTATAGAGATGTACGTATGTATGTGTGTGTATGTATGTATGTATGCATGTATGTATGTATGTATGTATGTATGTATGTATTATGTATGTATAAGGCTTGAAGGTTTTTCGCCATAGGTGTAATCGATCAGTGCTCACCTGGGATTAAACATTGACAATACCAAATATATTGACAGAATTATATTTGCCAAGAGATGAAATAAATTATTATATTGGAATCGTTTTAGCATTATTTCTATGTAAGTTTTCGATTTTTATTGACAATGATTTAACAATGCTCATGCATATTTTAATAAATGCTTCTATGAAGGTCTGATTTAACGAGAAGATGAAAGCAATATTTAATGGACTTTAGAGAAATAGACCTGATTCCGTACCGTGTGCAGTTAACATTAAAGATATAACGATAAACAACGTTTTGATGAGCTTCTGTTTAATATGGATTGAAATCACAGGTTACTATAAAATAATTGTGAAACATCTTGTAGAATGTGAAACTTTGAAGATAATAATCAACAAATAAGCATTGAGAATAATTCTAAAGAAAAGTAATTACATTTTCTTCACTACATTTTATGGCTAAATGCCTTTCTTTAAAAGTTCAATATGTTCCAACTTCGTTAGAAATCAATACAGGAATGAAACGAAGGAATAAAAATATAAATATATATGTGTGATAAAAAGAAGTTTTTGTTGTCTGAATATATCGGCGAGTGTTGGATAACCAGAATACAAACTAAGGTAGGTTATTTTTAGATCACGCATCTACATCAGTCATAAGAAAATACAAACTAAAACTACAAACAATGGAATTAAGACAGAAATGGTTTAAATGCAGAGAATATATTTAACATTTTATCTCAAACCTATCAAGAGAATAAGATAATTTTCGGTTGATTTGCACAACGAGTATGTAACACATAAAATGGGAAAAATAAAACAAAATTAGAATATTCTTATCAAAGAGTTAGAAAATAATGGAAAAGAAATTATCTTTATCAAAGTTGGTCTTAACAATAATTCGAAATTATCAGCCTGCGGGACTTTTGTTAAAAGTGGAAATAATTCTCCACTCCCGGCCCAATGTTATCAAGTAAAAGTCTTGTTTGCTCTGTTTTGTCCGTCTGTGACTAACAAATATTCTGAAATTATTTTATGAGGTGAGTTGTTTATATTATCAGCAATGTGTATGTGTTTGTGGAATGTGTGTGTGCGTGAAGAGCCTTTAATGAGAAATTTATCGTAGCCTATCACCTTTCAGCATATATATGTGAGCGTTTTTGTACACAGACACATACACATAAACACAAATATATTACATACATACAAACATCTTGAAGCTGAACAGAGCATTATTCTGAATTTTACTCCACAGACTAAAATACAAAGAACAAAGACATAGAGAGTGACTTTCAAAATTCCTGTCAAGATCAAGTGCCCTCTTATATTAATCAGGATTGTTCAGTTGTTTCACACAGACATGGAAAACAGTATTCAGTTTAATACGTCTTGAAACATCGAGAAGCATTGCTGGTAATCGCTCTCGCTGAAGACTGAAAACATTTTGAAAGGCGAGAGAAGCAGAGGTTTGCTTATGAAGAAAAGTAAACTTGATGGGGGGAAGCACCAGGAAGGGAGGGAAGATAGAGCCCTCAAATACGGTTACTACGGCTGAGAGTATCGCTCTGTAGTCACAGTAGACACTGTTCTACTACCAAACCGAAGCAAGACGATCAAGGCGCAGACTCAAAGACTCGTGAGTCTGACTAATGCCTTCATATAGTCATATGTATATATATAT
>NC_068990.1:6112976-6114396 GCF_001194135.2 Octopus bimaculoides
ATACATATATATATATATATATATACACATGTGGGTGAGTGGGTGTGTGTATGGTGCTGAGGAGGTCTCTTCTTGGCGACAACAGGTAACCATGTACTCCCGCTCCAGTCAGTCATGGTCAGGTCGTCGGCGACTAAACCGGCTCCCCTGGTTCAGCTTGCTGGATCATGGAGGAGGGTGTGAGGGCACCCATCAGAACTATAAGCAAGATCTGTTCAAACAAGGGCACAAGAGCGCTGTCCTTGTCATTCAACACCCGAAACTAAGAACCCAATGGTGGATCAAGGAGGGGAAGCTAGATCTCCGAACTCAATGATTGATCCTAGCAAGGATCAATCATTTTGTACAGGTTTTCAATCTTTTGTACAGGTTTTCCTTGTTTAGGCGTTCGTGTAAGGAGAATGAATCTTTGCATTCGTATAATGGAAAGATATGGATTCGGCGTTTTATTTCTTGCGCATCTGTCCATATGTTCGCTCAGGGATATCTGCCTGTATTAAGGAAAACGAATTTGTTCTTTACGCTGCGTGACTCTGCGTCTCAAAGTAAGGCTCCTTTGGCCCACATAATTGTGACCACAACCTGAGCAGGTTAGGACATAGATAAGGTTCTGGGAAGCACATGTGAAGTTGGTCTTAATTAAGAATTTTTGTCCTTGCTGGGATATGAATTCCGAGCCTTCAGTTAGGTATGCGCATGTAGCACAATTAGGTCGTCTGCATTTTTTAACTGTTGGTATCGTTTGTATTGAGTATAGTTTTGCATTTGTTAGGAGTCTCTTGAGTGATTTGTGCTGTCTTTTGCATTTGAGGAGTTTATGTGTCTTTAGGATATTGTTCATTTTCGGGTCTTGAGCTCACCTGTTACCTCCCTTGGTCCGCTCTCTAGACTCATTCGTATTTTTCAAGCATCCAAAATAACAAGACCCCTTTGTCACAAGAATTGATTACTTCACAATGTCCCCTGAAGAGCTAATTTAAATGGCGAAAACCGATTGGATATCACTACATCCATAAAATATGTATATATTTTAAAGAAATTTCTTTATAAAAAGACTAGCAGAAATACCCGGCTTTGCCCGGGTTAAAGAGAATAATGAAATCTAAAAACGCCGTCTAGACTACGCAACCCTCAACTGTTAGTAGCTACGATACCATATTTCTACATTAATAACTCTCCAATCCATGCCAGCATGGAACATAGACATTAAGTGGAATGCCAGTCTCTCATCTAGGAGGGCTTGAAATCAATGTTACCAACTGGGGACTATGTGTGTCGTAGTGATAATAAAAAGACCCAAAGGAAGTCTGCAACGAAATAATTTTACTCAACACTTTGCAAGTGAATCAGTGGAGGCAAAGATGCGTCTCATTTACTTGACAATTTATGCACCACATTGCAGAAATCACAATGAAAGTAT
>NC_068990.1:6115295-6118090 GCF_001194135.2 Octopus bimaculoides
TAAGTAAGGCATCTGTAAAATTTGAATGAAATTGGTTGCGTAGTTCTCGAGTTTTAGGGATTCACACAGACAGACAGACAGACAGACAGACAGACAGACAGACAGACAGACAGACAGACAGACAGACAGACATTCTCATTTTTATATATATAGATAGATATCAAACTATGTGAAACAAAAGCATTTCTCTTCCACTTTTTGTATATGTTTTCCACGTATTTTCAACTATATATATGTGTGTGTGTGTGTGTGTGTGTGTGTGTGTAATGAATTTATGATAAAGGAGATTTATATCCATCTTTAATCAGCAGTTAATTACTTCTTTTCATTTCTGCACCTACATATGTTTCAACAGCAATTAATGCACGTTGCAAAATTTACATCTTTATGTGCATTTAATTATAGGATATAAGTCTCTGTTCTCCTTTAGTAAATCAAACTAGCTGGAGCTTTTTATACACTCACTCAGGTTAGCCAGCATTAATAACCGGTAAAAAGCGACTACAGAACCCACTTGGATTCTATATCTCTACCAACCATACAATATGTATAAACAACGTCACTACCTTCCCTCTCTTTCAGTTTGATAATATATTGGTCTGCCAGTTCATATTCCTTTTGTTTACCATAGTGTTGAAACTCACTGGAGTAATTTCGTACTGGTTATTGAAATTGCGATTATATTAGGATAAATAAATATATGTTTGAATCTGGCTGGACTAAAAGAGTTTTAGAATAGTATTGTAATAATGTTATGGTGTGGTGTAAATATATTTAGTGGATGGTTGAATAATCACATTTTAGAGATTGTGAGCTAGAGCAAAAATGGCCAAAATAACTGGGTCTGAATGCTAAAACAAATGTAGATAATTAGTTAAATATAGCAGGAAAATGTACACTTCCCAAAACTTTCATGCACTTTCATGCTAAACCAAAAAAAAACCATTCCATTTAGCTTCTTTTTTCCCCTTAATTAATTTTTTTTTAAATAAAGTAGATGGATAACAAAAAAAATTACCTTTTACCCTAAAACAAACTGAGAAATAATTTTACTTGACTTGCAATACCAGAATTTTCTAACATGGCGAGATGTTTTGTGTTGTTTTTTTGTTCCTCTTTCATAAACAGTTTACGTTATAGCACACAAAAACTATTTTCGTATTTCATTTTTCTCCCTCTTTTATCATTTGTAATTTGAATCTAAAATCCTGGCTCCAATATTTTGCCTTTTCTTTTTCTTTGGGTCGTAAATGAAAGGATGTTAGTCAGAATTGTGTCGCCATCTTTTCTCCTTCATTTTCTTTTTACTTTCATGATCTCTTTTTTTTTACGATCTCGCCGCTTTTTTCCGACCCTCTCATCATTTCTGCGCACTCTCTCTTTCTCTTGTCTTATTTTCTATTTTATTTCCCCTAAACTCTTTCTCTTTAATCCTTTCTCCTTTCTTTCTCTCTCTTTTTCTTTTTTCTTCTTCTTAACTCTTGTATTTCCCTCTCGTTTTCCCCTTAATGTTTTCCTTTCTGTCTTATGCATAAATCTCTCCTGTTTCGTACTTTTCGCTTGTTTTATATTGTTAATCTTATTCATACATACAAGCTCTCTGATTTTCTACACTCTCTTCCTCTCTCCCTCTTTCTCTTTCACGCCCTCTCTCCCTCTCTTTTCCCCGTCTCCTTCTTTTCCTTCTCTCTACCCTCTCTCCCTCTCTTTCTCTCTTTTCTTCTCTGTTTCTCATACATATATATACATATACGTGTGTGTGTGTGTGTGTGTGTGTGTGTATGTATATATATATATATATATATATATATATATATATATATATATATATATATATATATATATATATATATATATATATATAACTATACATACGTATGTACTTATACACATATACGTTTGTGAATGTGCATTTATATGTATGTGTGTGTGTGTGTGTGTGTGTATGCATGTGTGTGTGCGTGTGTGTGTAGTTTAGATAATAATGTATTCATGTTTAGCTCACCAATGAATAAACATGCAACAGATTCTTCACACTTCTATTGCAAGGATGCATTGAACACTTTAATGTGTTGCACCACACAGTAAATATGTGTGTATGCGTTATACATACACATATATGTTTGTGTATGCGTGTGTGTTAGTATGTGTATGCGTGTGTGCTATACATACACATATATGTTTGTGCCTGAGTATGTACACATATACATGTATGTATGCATATCTGTACATATACATATATATATATATATGTTTCTTTGTGCATGTACCTACACGCCTGTTTCTCAGAGCTTCTCTCCATCTTACCCCCCCCCCACTCTCTCTTACTCTCTTTACTCCTCTTACTCATTCTACTTCTGTTATTCTCCATTATTATAATCTTCCTTACGCTTTACCTCTTCCAGTATTCACAGCCATTTTGTCTCATTTACTAATTCTTTTCCTTTCTTAAACCCTCGTATCCACTCTTCTTCACATATTTTCTGTTTTTACTTGTATTTTCCATTGTATACCTTTCCTCTCGGTATTTTTATTTTCTATTTATTTGTTTTTCTTTACAATCTTCAGTTCTTCCTCTTCAATTTTTATCAGGAACCGCGTTCTGTTTCTGTGTTTGTCTTCCTTTCATTCAATCATTCATTTATTTGCTTTAATTCTCTTTCTCTATCCCTCTCTCCCTCTCACCTCCCTATATGTGTGTGTGTGTGTGTGTGTGTGTGTGTGTGTTCGTGTGTGTGTGTACGCGTGTAGTAGTAGTAGTAGTAGTAGTATACACACACGTGCATATATATATA
>NC_068990.1:6118228-6125784 GCF_001194135.2 Octopus bimaculoides
CATACATACATACATACATACATACATACATACATACATACATGATAGTTATCTTGAGAAAACCAAGACCATATCAGCTTTTAGTTCAATCATTTTAAATGTCGAAAGTCAAAAAGTTGTAGATTAAGAGAAGTGGTATAGAGGAAGTGTGCGGATCAAATGTTTAACTATGCCCCTTACGTTCTGAGCTAATGTGAGATAAGTTCCCCCATTCCTTCTGAGATCAAATCCTTTTCGGCGTCAATAAAATGATTCACAATAATATAGTGGAATTTAGTTCAATCGTTGATTTTTGTCACTGCAAGAGATTATTTCAGTAAAACTTAGAACAAATCAATTGTATATCAAATCGGGGCTCCGCCAATTTAAAATGCCCACGACGCACTGTATGTCACGACGGCACTCTGACGAGTCCATCAAGAGTTTGGGTTTCATTGGTGGAAAGAGTATTCACACAAGGCCATAAATCCTTAAGTAAGCGATATAACTCGATACCACTGCTGAGAAGCTTGTTACTCTAATTCCTCAACCCTAAAACGCGAAGCCAGCCTTAGCGTTATTTGAACTAAGGAAGTAGTGGGGTGAAACTCTATACAGTAAAGTATTTTGCCCGATACTCTGCCGTTTCACTCGTTCTATTGTTCTTAAATTAGCAATAATGAAAGGTGGTGATAGCGCTGCCAAAATCATAACCTAATTTATCCGTCCAGCTAATAATTTGGGTGCCAAAAATAATTAAACAGATTGTATATAGCATGGGAAAACGAAGTGTGGAACCAATTACTGGCAATGGATTTTGTAATCGCTGTGCCTGCTTCCAAATAAATTTATCGACTCGTTTTTAGTATGCAGGAAATGCATTAATGATAGGTCTCTGACAGGTTTGAGTGGGTAATTTTATAATACACTACATAATACTGACATCGTTCTAATTGGAAATTTATATATCTCGTTAAAGCACTGCATTTCAAATCAAAATTGATTGTGGCAGAATTCGTGTCGTAATCTGATGATAATGTTCCGTAAATCTCGCCTTCTTGACCATATTTATACAGCATAAATACACACGTGAGTGCACATAGACACACACACACAAATACATACTTACATACATACATACATACATGCGTACTTGTGTACGTGTATATGAGTGCACATTTTGCTGTGAGCGTCGTAGTCGTTATCTGTGTTAACACATAAAATATGGAGATGTACCTTTTGCCCTCTGTATGCAAATGGGATTCCATTATTTGAGACTCAGAATTTCGAATATCCAATCCACTTATGTCACTTTTGCAACTGCATTATGTATGCATGATTTCTTGCTTCTAATTTCAGTAGCTGTCAATGAGAATTTTACTTAATTCAGACATGTTTGGATACATATATTATGATAAACTCTGTAACGCTTTGTTTTAAATATTTTATATCAAATAAAGAAGCATAAAAAATTCATAAAAAATCTATTGTTTTTCCTCTTAGCATATTTGTTCTGTTTTATGAACCCCTTGGAAACAATAAATTTCTCAGATTCATTGATATTTCAACATCATTCCTGTCTAATTTTTTGTAGGAAATTATTTCATTTGGGGTTTCGTTGCAGTTCTCTCTGTCTCTCTCTCTCTCTCTCTCTCTCTCTCTCTCTCTCTCTCCGTCTTTCTCTCTCCCTCTTTCTCTATCTGTTTCTCTGTACCTTGCTATATGTTTTTCTCTGTCTATCTCTATCTCTCGCACTATAAATATTTTTCTACATTTCTTCGTGTCACATTGACAGCAGAGTAATATAACTGGTTAAATATGGCTGTAGTGAATGTGCTTCTATAAGGTCCCATGATGTTTGGTGATCTTAAACAGATCAGTTTGGTTAGCACGTACAAAGTATGAACTAAACGTATTATAACGTTTCGTTTTGTTCTTTGTTTGCTTTGTTTTTTAATGTTGTCGCTCAATCTACTCGTTTAAAATCCTGTGAGAAACGATGTTGTTTAACTTCAGTTCAAATTACCATATTACTTGCTTTAGTGATCTGTACCAATTCATACCTTATTTTCATTGCGAAGATCGATGGGAAGCGAGCAACTTAGAAGTTTTTTTAATAGGTACAGTGCAACGCGGATGACAAAATTTAAACTGTGAGTTATTCAAAAGCCATTCCGATGTCAATCGATTAAGTAATCTGCATCATTACTTGATTACATTAACCACCACATATGTCTTCAGAGTCAATAAATGAGATACCATAATTGACATCTAGCTTATAGACTGCGCAGGGACACAAGACAAAGTTGACAACGGCAGAATTTTGACTCTCAATGTAGAACTGTGGATTTTAAACTGTGCGCTGCAAGACATCCTGGTGAGCCGCGGATTTTTATAAAATACTTTTTAAGGCATTAGAAGATACCTACTACTTTTTGAATGTCTTAAAAAATCTGGTATTCATAATTTGGTTCTACACAGATTTTAGACTCTCTCACCACTTCGACCAATGAAGGTTCAGCAAGACAAAGCTACGCAATATTCTTAGCTCGATATTTTGTTGTTCAGTCTCATGTGAGAATTCAAACCTAAACGGAATTTGTAGATCCGGTTGCAGACATTTCAGTAGTGGTCGCCACTGTTTGGGGCTAGATTGGATCCGACCTTACGCTAGGTTCTTTCTTCTCCAGGTTACTGGCTTCCTAAAAGTCGGGGATAGCTTGGTAGCGTGAGATTGTCCACTGGGCTCTATTCAGTATTTCTGATTCCTATATCTTCAGGTTTATCTTGCAGGTTTTCAAGTAGATTTTTAGAGTGTCTTTATGATGGGGAAATAGCAGGCCTTGGTCCCTTGCACCAGACCAATGCATCGTAGGATGATTTTGTTTTTAATCATTACAGTGTTTACTCTTCCATTAATCTTGGATTGATAAAATAAAGTACTAGTCAAATACTGGAGCCGATATCACCTGCTTTACTCTTCCTCCAAAACATGTGAACCTCTATCGGTAATCGATATTTACACATACATATATTTAAAAAGGCTGCGAATTAAAAGAATCATTAGAGCGTGGGATAGCGCGCTTCACGGTATTTATTTTGGCTTTCTGCGCTCTGGGGTCAAATCCCGCCGTACTTAATTTTACATTTCACCCTTTCAGGTTCGATAAATAAAATATCACATTCATTGTGCGGAATGGCGGAATTGTTAAAGCGTTTGACATGTCTCACGATATATGTTCCGGCTCTTTACATACCGAGTTCAAATTCTGGCTAGGACTAATCACTCGATCATAACAATGAGTTGGCCGGCCCACAACCAGCATCGATTAATTGGCAACTGCATACTGAGGTTTCCATCAAGTAATGGATCGAAAATGGCTGGAGGGGATGAAATATTACAAAATAATTGTAGCTATTTGTCATTTCTGAAGATGAAGTTAATAACCCGAAAACTTAAATGGGAAACATTTGGACGAGAGCTATTAACTTCCATATAGCTTAAAGACGTCTGAATGTATGCAACTCGTTGGCGGGGTTTGAACAGACAACATTTATCAGGCCTGCCTGCTACTTAGCAACTATGCTACTTGGCAATGTCTTTGTGATAATCCAAGGCGAAAGCTCTCAGTGGATAGTCTTAGACTCAAATATAGCAAGCTCAAATAGCTGCAGTTATTTTGTTAATTCTGTGTGCAGAACATTTAACTCTGCACATCACAGTTAATATACCAGATTGCTACACGGCTTTGTATAAGTAATCTTTATTTGTATTAGAATGACCTCCGATCCACTTATTGTTAGCGAATCTACTATCATTATCATCATCATCTTCATCGTCATCATCATCTTCATTATCATCATCTTCTTCATCATCATAATCATCGTCGTCGTCATTATCATTCCCGTCATTATCATCACCATCATCATCGTTTTGATTATTGTCATCAATTTCTATAGTATAATTATATGAGAGGCCTTACAAATGTATCGGTCTTGTAGCGATCTGTTCATTGTAATGGCTGTACAGATATTAACCACAGACAAGACTTTCGCGCGCGTGCGTATGTGTGTGTGTGCGTACGTGCGTGTGCTTCTGTGTGTGTATGCGTATGCATGTGTTGGTGTGTGTGTGTGTATGTTTGTGTTCGTGTGTGTGTGTGTGGAGCAATAATGATTCATACTGAGAAATTTGTGAGAATAAAGGATTATAGAGGTTTAAAAATCACCTCACTTTATCATTTATACTTTCTGAAGGAAAAAGAGTGAAGAGAAAGCGAATGTGCTGATGACCTTTTAGAAGAAGTATAGGCAAATAATGTTACATACAAATTCATGGAAATATGTTAACCCCCTCTTTGCCAAAATGTACTTGGCATGAATTCTGGTAAATTCACAAAAAGAAGGTCAACCTTTTATGTAGTAATACGTTAGATTTATAAAAGGTCAAATTCTTGTTAAGATAATTCTTCTGCAGCTATCTCAGAAGAAACAAAAGATGACTTAGAAAATGTGTGTATGTATATGTATTTATAGACATAGATACAGAGAAATAAAGAAAGAACAGAGGCAAAAATAAAGATGGAGAAAGATTTTCTATCAAGTAATGTTGAAAGTTAATATTTTTAGAATTTCTAAAGTTTTGCGTGTAACCAGCGTTTTAGGAAAGCAGATAAACTCTAAACTTACACATAGTCTCCTGTTTTTGTAACTTCGTTTCAATTCTTGATCGCAGCTATTTCACTTCAGATATTTAGCTCTTCCAAGTTCTATACTGCACCACCTACTGATATGTTGGCAATCGATCTTCCGATCGATCCAAGAAAACAGCGTTTTATTTGATTTTTCAAATTGCCGATGCTATGTATCGGTCACAGCTCCTGACAGAAATGTCACAGTAATTTCGGTAAGGGAACAGGATTTGAACTCACAACAAAAAGTATCCGAACAGATACCACAAGGCATCATAAAGCCAATACTCCAACCGGGGCTGATTCTTGTTTTCGACCTTGAAATGATGAAAGATGAAGTTGACCTCCATACGATTTACACTCAAAGTGCAATAAATACCGCGCTGTATTCTACCCAACATTCAAACAGCTTTACCAATTTGCCGCTTCACCTTGTGGTAAGTTCATTCATCATTAGATTACTCGACTTGGCGAAGGGATTTCTGCGTTATCACTAGACATGCTACAAATAGTAATTAATAAATCAGACTCAATCGTTTTTGTTTTGTTTTTATATTTTGGCTTTTTTTTTTATTTCAAGAATACATTGGCTAATGTAGTCATAGGCACAATATATGTGAAATAAAGACCGGACTGTCAAGGCTGAAACTTCTTTGTTCTTGGGGTTTGCTCATCAGCAATATCGGCAGATATTTTTATTGTCTTTTGTTTGTCAGTGTTTCTCATAGAACAACTCTGCGTGGATTGGAAAAGGAGCCATCGTTGATAATAATTGCCATAGTTGGTAATGATTAAGATGATTTTAAACTTTATAATTTGTCCAATACCATGGTAATGACGTAAGGATGATATAGAAGCAAATTTTATATCAACTTCATAAAATACAAAACTGGGACAAAAAATACTCTAATTTTTATGTATTTATTTATTTGATGAAATGGTATTTGTCTGAGTTTGAGGACCACAAGGAACCCTAAGCTTCGTGTGACTTCGGAAATTATAAGCTATACTTCTAACGCAGAGTTCTATTCCAACTTAGAGATATACATCTATGGGAGACAAATGCAATTGAAAACATACAGAGACAGGAATATCTGGAATAATATGTAAAAGAATTGAAACAGTAAACGGTAAGGTCATTAGTCTAGAAATTGTAGAACTACTTCGGTTACAATATACAATAGCTCAAAAATTTTAATCTTGTTAATGTTATTAATGCGCTTAAGAAAACCAATCACTCTAAGCAATATTAGGATTCCACCTACCGAAGGCAATATGAAGGAGAGTTGAGCCAACGACGGAGCCGCTACCTTGTCACTAAGCACACTAGAAGTAGAAACCAAATCTCCATCAAATCAAACTCTACCGTCTTTAAAAATAAAAAACATATTGGATAATGTATTCCCAGAAACATTGTCGGAATAAAGCACAGGGTGACCGCAAATAGAACGTTTTAGTTCATAAATGTGTTTGATCATTATAAACCTGATGTTAAGCAAAAGATTTAACGAAGGCCTTTGATACTGTGAATAGGGCCTTGCTATGGAAAATACTTGGCAAACTTGGATGTTCGGATTACTTTGTAACTCTCTAAAATTAAATCATTTCATAATGGGATGGAGGCTTGAGTCAATGGTGGTGGTGGCATGGCGGGATCCTTTCCTGTAGAGAATGGCGTCAAGCAGGGAGACTCTCTTTTCTTTGTACTTTACTGCTGCTTTTACTCATGCTTTTGCTAAGGTTAGTTCTCGGGGAATATATGTCAGGTATCGATTTTCTGGCCACCTCTTTAATCTGCGCTGATTTGCTGCCAATTAAAAAGCTTTCCAGTCTCTTATTCGTGACCTCCTTTATGCAGATGACTGCGACTTAGTCACTCATACAGTGGATGACATGCAAATACTTATGAATCATATTTCTGCTTCTTGCAAGGCATTTGGACTCAGCATTAGCCTGGGCAAGATTGTTGTAATGTTCCAGCCTGCACCAGGAAATTCATATGTGAAACCAGCTATCTTGGTTGAAGGAACAATTCTGAAAATGGTTGGCAATTTTGTCTACCTGGGCAGCACACTCAGCCGTTCTCGCTCCCTGAATGATGAAATATCTTTCTGGCTACCTACCGATTCCTTCCGGTCTCTTGAGTCTCTTGAGTCTGGTCTCAGCATGGCATCGCAAGGCAAACAAAAATTGCTGTGTACCGTGCATATATACTGACATCACTCCTTTACTCATGTGAGACATGGGCCCTTTACAAACGTCATGTAAGGATCCTTGAATGCTTTCATCAGAGATGTCTCAGACACATTCTGAATGTTGGCTAGAACTTAAAAACTCCAGGCACACAGGTCCTGAGGATAGCTGATATCTTGAGTATTGAGGCGATGGTGCACATGCACCGATTACATTGGACTGGACACCTTATAAGAATGAAGGATTGCAGGTTAAGGAGGGGACCGACACTTTTGAGAGCACATATTCTGCATGAAGAACTTAAGCGTGCTGCGCGAAAGCGTACTACTGGTGTAGTGAATGGGGAAAGCTTGGTTTGCAATGTTTGCAATCGTGTATGCTTGTCAAGAGCAGGGCTCATTAGCTACCAACGGAGACGCAAATGCAAAATATAAGTTAGTCCTAGAACTCAATATTCCTGAAGGTCAGCAATGGTCTTCCTCGATCACGAGTGAACGGCCATCATCATATGTGCGTATGAATATATATATATATATATATATGGGAGAATATACAAAAAATAGCAACAGACGAGGACAGGTGGTGTAAATAACAAAAGTATATATTAGTATGACGCTCGGGAATACGGAAAGTCTTTGACGTTTCGAGCTACGCTCTTCAACAGAAAGAATACGGAGACAAGGAGAAAAACAC
>NC_068990.1:6132016-6133355 GCF_001194135.2 Octopus bimaculoides
ACACCGACAGGTGTTGCCGCAAGGAGTGGCCGGCAGAACGGAAGTGGCGTGACACCGGGGTGTCATTGCCGACGTTGATATCTCGGAGGTGTTCCGCGAATCGGTCGGCCAGGCGCCGCCCCGTTTGTCCGATGTACAGGGATTGGCAGAGAGAGCAGGAGAGGCAATATATGATGTTGGTAGACGTGCAGGTGAAGGAGTCGGTGATGCGATAGGGTCGGTGATGGGTGCTGGTGAGGAGGGTGGTGTTGGAGAGGTAAGGGCAAGTGCGGCAGCGTGGACGGGAGCAGGGGAAAGAGCGTTTTCTTCCTTTTATCATTACTCTCCCATATATATATATATATAAGAAGAAAATAAAACAATGATTGAAGAAGTGAATACTAGAACAGTTAATAAAAACCTGAATGTAATTGAATTCCAGGAAAACAAATAAATCTCAAAAGACAAAAATATTATTAAAGATAACTGAATGCTTAAAACGATATAGATGCTTTGAGAACAAATGAATGTTTGTAAAATACATATTTAAAGCTTGGAAAATATGTTTAAAAATAAGTGAATGCTTTAAAATAAATGAATGCTTGTAAGACATGCAAATGTCTAAAAAAGAAATAAGTGCATGCTTAAAGTTAAATAAATGCTTGAATGATGCAGGATTGTCTCAAAAATAAAGAAAGGCTTAAACATTAAACAAATGCTTGAAAGGTAAATAAATGCCTCAAAAGTAAAAGAATGCTTAAAAATGAATCGACTAGTTGAAGAATAAAGACATGAGTAAAAATAATGACCACTTAAAACTAAAGGAATTTTTTAAAACATATGAATGGTTAAAATATCCGAGTGTAGGAAAAATTGATGAATGAAATTTCAAACAGATAATAAAAGCTTCGAAAGAAATGAATGTTTAAAGCATTAAAAACTATTGAATTCTTGAAATAAATGAACTATTGAAACTAACGGATGCATAACAAAAAACTGTTGTAGATGCCTAAAAATTAAATGTAGACTTTGTGTTTAGTTTCACACCGATCTTCCTCACAACTTGCATAATGTGAGATGGCTACGGTTGGAAGGATTGCATTACTGCAACATATAAAACCTATATCAATATGCTATTTAAAAAAAAATACCGATGGCAAAACACTGTGGATGGTGGTAGAAGATGATGATGATGGCTATGGTGGCGATGATGATAATGAGAAGAAGAAGAAGAAGAAGAAGAAGAAGAAGAAGAAGAAGAAGAAGAAGAAGAAGAAGAAGAAGAAGAAGAAGAAGAAGAAGAAGAAATGCTATTCGTTGTAGGCTTATTTTCGATGGAGCAAAATATCAAAAGAAATTC
>NC_068990.1:6133545-6138188 GCF_001194135.2 Octopus bimaculoides
TGTGTGTGTGTGTGTGTGTGTTGCTTTTTTTTATTATTTTGGAAACTTAAGGTTTGAAGTGATGGTAGAAATTGAAAGCTTCTCAGAAAATACACTTCTTTTTACACATCCATCCCTACTTTTTACCAAATTTCTTTTAACTAAAAATATGGAGAGGAATTGATAATCAAAGAAAGGGTGAAATTCTTTCCTCCTCCACGAGAATTTTAAAAAATTGCTATGGTTAAAAATCGATTTTCCTGCTTCTAATTGCTAATCGATAAGCTTACAGAAGCTATTGAAGATATGGAGATAAATATTGAAGATATGAATATTTGCTGTCGCTGTTGCTTTGTAGTTGATGAGGAGGAGGCGGAGGAGGAGGAGGAGGAGGAGGAGGAGGTAATTGCTGCTGTTGTTGATGCTGCTGCTGTTGCTGTTGTCGCTGCTTGCGGTGTTGCTGTTTAACTTCAGGCTATGCTTGATCGTGAAGACTTATGACCAAAGATATTCCAGACAGAACTATCTTAATATGTATGTTTTTTTTATATCAGTGGCTACATTAGTCATTGTGCATTTCCCGTATTTTTTTTTTCTTAATGGCGGTGGTGTAAGAGTTGAGATATATTCGGCTGGTATTTCTCGCAAGCTAAATGACCACCCAATGGCTCCTTGCTACACTCCGTATCTCTTCCTTTCAACAATTTACTTCCCCGTCAAATACTTTTACTCAGCAGCTATAAGATATAAAGTGAAGAACAATGGAATCATATTTTGAATAATTTATACAGACGTTAACGGTGATGGAGAATATTTTGTTTTTGTAGCAAAGCTTTTTGCTTTGTCATTTTATTTGTGTTGTTTTCGTTTTCGTTTTCTCATGCATAGTTTATAGCAGTTAATACACGTGGGGATGTCTATGGAGACGAAACAAAATAGGAAGACGGCAACTTGCAAGAAAACTGGCAACCGTGTAGAGAGAGAGAGAAAGAGGGGTAGGAAGGGAGGGAAGTAGAGAGAAGGAGAGAAAGAAAAGGCAAGGAAGAAGAAGAAGAAGAAGAAGAAGAAGAAGAAGAAGAAGAAGAAGAAGAAGAAGAAGAAGAAGAAGAAGAAGAACAACAACAACAACAACAACAACAACAACAACAACAAGGAGGAGGAGGAGGAAAAGAAGAACAAGAAGAACAAGAACAAGAACAAGAACAAGAACAAGAATTTATATTTCATTCGTTTATTTTCTTCAGTCATTGGCCTGCGAACATGCTGAGGCACTGCCTCGAAGAGTTTAGTTAATCAAATCGACATCTACGTACTGTAACGCTTGGCACTTGTTCTATCGATCTCTTTTTATCGAGCCGTAAACAGGCTAACACTGGCTGTTAAGAACAGAAAGGCAAGTGCAAAGACGCGCACGCTCACACATACACACGTACGTACGTATGTATGTATATATGTATATGTAAATACATTAACTAGACGGGTGAAGAGAATATGAACGCTAATGACATCGTACTTATCGCCGAGGCTACAGATCATGTATAGACCATGCTGACAGGGCGGACACCAATAGTTCAGCAGTAGCCCTTAATATGAACAGCATGTAAACAAAATGCATGCGACCCGAAGAGGTAGAATACGGTCGAAGAGAGATGGAAAGCGATGAATTCGAGGAGGTACCTGTTTAGGACACAGTGAATATGCACCGAGATATGGATATTGAAATCTCAAAAAGAATAAGGACACGGGGGAAGGTGTATGCCTCAATAAAGAATGTGTTCAAAGCAAAACTGAACAAGAACATACGAGATGGTATCAAAAAGTTCTAAGGGTTAGTGATGTTTAATAAAAATAATAACTTATTTACCTAAGTTTTAACATCATCTCCTTCGAAATAGTCACCTTGCGCAGCAATACACTAGACCCAGCGTACTTGTCCCTTTTGGAATCCGGCGTGGAAGTCGTTTTCCGTAAGCGAGTCGAGGACCTTCTACGATTCGCCCTGGATCTCGACAAAGGTGTTAAAACGACAGCCTTTGAGGTACATCTTCTCGTTGAGGAGGATATGGAAGTCCGCGGATGTTAAATCTGGCGAATAGGGTGGGTTCAGAAGCGATACTATGTTGTTTTTGGCAAGAAACTCACGAGTGTGAATAGGTCGGTGACAGGGTGCATTGTCGTCGTGAAGGATCCAATTCTTCGCGCTCCACAGATCCTGTCTCTTTCGCCCTCAAATGTTTAAAAATGTCGTTGATTATCCTCCGACAATCCTCATGCACAAGATGAATTTTGTCCACATTTCCGGGGGTGATGCTCGTGACAGGTCTTCCAGATCATTCATTATCCTCCAGAGACGTTCTTCCGCTTTTCAAGACCCCGAGCTACTCGAAATATTGCATATTACTCATTGTCTCATCGCTGTAAGCATGCTCAATATCTCTGTAGCAGACTTCCTAACTTTAACGCAAAGTTACACGTTGGCTCTTTGTTCCAACTTCCTGTCCATGACAAAAATTGCAGATTACAACACACACGTGATCACCGATTACAGCATACACAGATTACAACATACAGGTGGTAAACACAGCGATGTCATTCGGCACACTGCCTCTTGAAGGTCACTGCTAGCTCTCACTACGCATGCAACTGTGTGCTCCCATCTGTTGGCGCACAACAGTACTAGTCCGGGAACTTTGTGATACCACCTCGTACATACCAAACTCTTCAATAGCAGCGTAACACCTACGCTCTTATAAGCTACTGCAAAAAGGGAACATTGATCGGCTACGATGCAAAGAACCATAGAAAGAATCGAAGCTAGGAATGCCATGGCGAAAGCATACCCGAACTGAAATAATTCGAGAACTGAATACACGATGTGATCGCTCAAAGCGCAAGTTCTGCTGAGCCGGATATGCCGCAAGATTCACTAACAACAGATGGGCCCATGCAGTTGCCGGGTGATATCCAAGAGACCGGAAAGTGTAACTCAAAAGTTTCCACAGCAATCGATTTAGTTAAGCGATTTGGGCCAAGATGGAAAAGAATGCCGCAATCAAAGAAATATTGAAGGTGCGTTGTGACCAACGATGTAAGATTACATCCGATATTGTGGTTGATACAGTGATACGCACGTACGCACTCACACACACATTATATACGGGGAACTTCTCCAGGCATTTTAACCCAAAATGTAGAGAGCCAGAAGATATACCGTAATGCATTTCCGCCGACGTGCAAACGATTCTGTTACTCTCCCGCGCGCAGGGTAACGTAAAATGAAGTGTTTTGCTCCAGATCACAACACAACGCCCGGTCCAGAAATGGAACCCACGATCTAGCAATCGTGGGTGCGGCACCCCTACCACTTGGCCACGCGCCTTCATTAAGACAGTAAATTTTTATCCATCCTCTGTAAACAAGACAACGACAAAGTTATAAAACTGGCTTAAGAAGTATCACAATAAAACCATGCAATCTCCTGTAATCTGTCATTTTAGAACTTTTTCAGCCGTCGGCTGAATTGGTTTATGTTATAGGAACGACATATAATCAAACAAGTTTGCAATATACATAGAATTATTTGTATCAGAAAACAGAGTGGATGTAATTATATTTAACAGTAACATTGTCGAAATGTTTAATTATAGCATTCAGGCTACATATTAGAATTTTAATTTGAGATTTGCATCTAAAACAATTTATTTCTTGTGTAATAAATGTTATTTATATTGTACAGGAAAATCTCTTATCGAGATAGCTAGCTGTCATATTTAGATAACTTGTTACAATATCTTTAAAATTTATCTTGATTTAATGTTATAGCATAAATGAAATTGATCCACTTAGTCGTCTACGAAATATTCTAAGCAGTTATGTTTTATGTATGAGATAAAAAGGTCTGTTGGGAGACCGATAAATATGAAAAAGTTACAGTATCTCCTGAAATATGTTTTCAAATGCAACAAAATTAAATGTATTTATAATCAAACTCTACTCTCTCGTGAGGCTTTTGTTGGTTATTTATCATTTGTAGTCATTACAGTAGTTTACTCTATTATGTTTTCTCTATATTTAGATGCATTTCTTGAGATGCTTTATGTATATATATATATATATATATATATAACTTAGACATGCTTCGGCCAAAGATTGGTCCAGACCATGTCTAACTTAATAGCACAACCTGATAGGATTAGTTAAATCCTTTTTAAGTCATGTTTAGTAGTATCGTGGAAAGAACAGAGTTTCAATGCTTTAAGGTGGTCCCAATAATCGTGATCAGTCATGCCCTTAATTCTTTTACTGAATCCCCTCTGAGGCGATTCAGTTTTCGAAATGTTTTGTTTTGTATGAGGAGACCAAAGAGAGCAGCAGTATTCGAGGTGTGGCCGTACAAAGGAGGAGAAAAGAGGAGTGATAACACCTTGTTCTCTGGACCGGAAGGTTTTTGGGATCCAGGAGTTCATCGTCCTTAGTATCCAAGAGCCTATATCGACCTTATTGTTGATGTTGGCACTCCAGCTGAGATTGTTGTCAACAATTACTCCTAGGTCTCTGATATTAGTAGATGCTGTGAGTGGTTTCCCTGAAGGAAGAGAGTATAGCTACTTTAGCATAGTCTTTCTTCCAAAATGCGTCAGCTCAAATTTTCCCTCCTTATATAT
>NC_068990.1:6138587-6153695 GCF_001194135.2 Octopus bimaculoides
TATATATATATATATACGCACACACACGCGCACACTCACACACATATGTATATACCCTTTATACCCTTTATACATACATATATATATATATGTATCCTTTATATATGCATATGTACATATGTGTGTGTGTGTGTGTGTATAAAAATATATGTGTGTGTATATTAAAACACACGTTATCACACGCACACATCATCATCATCATCATCACCGTCTTCATCATCATCATCATCATCATCAAATGTGAAAGGAACAAATAGAATAAAAGGGGGTAAATTTATCCATTGTTCAGTTAATTTTTATTTATCTTTAAGGTGACATGTTTTTTGGCCCCTTATCACTGGAAATATGGTTGATTAATTGCGTTCCTGAAATTTTGAAACCAATGAACTTAATTTAATTTCCATCGATTAAATATGATATTTATTGAATATTCTCTCATGTCGTCTTGCCTTTTACTTTTTTCTTTTTTCTTTTTTTTTTTTTTTTCCTGATCTTGTTTCAGTTGTATTTACGCGTTTTTTAGGTTTTTTTTTTTTTTTTGCTTCATTCGTTTGGTATTTTGCGAAATTTTATTTATTACGCTTCATGTAATATTTATATATTTTATATTTTTTAATCTGGTATCTTCTTTGTTTTACTTGTTTGTTCGTTTGTTTGTTTGTTTGTTTGTTTGGAGTATTGTGAAAAGCATATTTTGAAAATGTTAGATATTACGTTACTGTGGATATTATTGTTGTTGTTGTTGTTGTTGTTGTTGTTATTTTAGGTTGTTTCTTAAAACTTTTCAAGTTCTTTCGTCTTTCGGTTGCAATTTGGAGATAAAAAAAAAGGTAGATATAGAGAGAGAAAGATTAAGAAATTACGAGAGGAAAGACCGAGAGAAGAAGACAGTAAGATTGAGAAAGATAAAGGCGAGAAGAGGAAGAGAGACAGAAGACGAAAGAAAGGAAGCGATAAGGAAGGAGAGAGCAGAGGAGATAAACTGAGAGAAAAGAGAGAGAAGGGAAAGAGAGAGAGACAGCTGAATGGTTCTGATAAATAAAAAACAGACATTAACAGTGTTGTTTGGTCTTGTAATTGATGGAATAGTAGTAGTAGTAGTAGTAGTAGTAGTAGTAGTAGTAGTAGTAGTAGGTTATGGGGACATAAACACACCAATACCAGTTGTCAAGCGATGGTGGGGTATAAACACCCAAACTCACAAATATATACATACATACATATATATATATATATATATATATATATATACAACGGGCTTCTTTCAGTTTCCGTCCACCAAATCCGCTCACAAGGCTTTGGCCGAGACTATGTTAGAAGACACTTGTCGAAGGTGCCACGCAGCGGGGCTGAACCCGGGACCATGTGGCTGAGAAGCAAGATTCTTTATTTCTTTTAAATCGCCATAAAGGCATTACACAGAGAGGGACACTACAACACATGTGGAGACATATAACACTTAAAATAAAAATATGAAAATGAACATATTGATATTTTATATGGGTATAGGTTGGAAAGGTTTAAGTTTGTAGATTTAGAAACAAATTTTTAGACTTGATCAGAGGTATAACTCCTTGTAGATTCTCTTCTTGGAGGAAGTAGAACCTGATGCCTTTTTTTTCCAGTTAGGTATTTCAATGAAATATATCTTAGATGAAGGTAATTAAAACTGTAATAATTGAATTGACTGAAATTTGGTAATATTGGTCACGAAGGTTTACTGTTGTAATGAAATGAATCCCTTCGTAATATAATTAATAAGTTACAGATTATATCATGCTGAAGATTTCTAAAACAAAATAATAAATGATTATCATCAGCTAGAAATTATGAAGACTTCATAATGGCTAAAATAAAAATTAAATATGGAAACTAAATGCGACGTCCTCCTCGTGCTTCTTAATTTCAAATTCAAATTTCTAATCCCGCCTCGTACTGTAAGAAGATGATTATCTCCCTTGTTTTAACGGCCGTGGCCAGAGGACATCACTTGTAATAATGTGTTAGTTTCTCAGAAAATTATTCAAGCGAAGCAGCAAGTTTACTCATAATTTAAAAGCAGAAAGAAAAAAATAAGTTTAATCCAGTTAGGATAAATAATATTTGAGGTAATTTTCACAAGGTTCAGTAATTAATAAAGGATCTTGTTCTATAACCCACAGGTGGTAAATATAACTGTCATAGATCAAACGAGGTATATTTAGTCAAGCTTTCAACAATAGAAAACATTTTGATCAAAGAGAGTAAGGTAATAAAAGAGACACCATAAGAAGAGAAATGTACTTTGAACATAGATACGATTATGAATAGCAAGTCTACTTAATAAAAACAGAAAAATGAAATTGTTTTTAAATATTTCATAATAGGATATTCAATGTTTTTAAATATTTTTAATAGGATATTCAATGTTTTTAAATATTTTTAATAGGATATTCAATGTTTTTAAATTTTTCAGGATGGATAAGCTTTGAGTAAAATTATATTCATAATGGCACAAAGTAATTATCTGCTTCTCGTGGACCGAGTAGGATAACCTGTTGTGGAAACTTCTAAAGTATTACTGGAAAACTCAGTGAAGCAGATCAAAGTAACGAGTATGATTGTAATTTTCAGGGCCATTAATCTCATCTTTCGACAACTGAATATTTATAATTACACTATTTTTCGATCATTAAACATCTTATTTCTGGATATCTACACTATCCTAGACTCAATTCGATCTTGGAACTTATATTTCTAAGTTAAGGGTAATAATATTATTTACTATTCCACTATGATAGTGGAATAGTAAAGTTATCCTCATGGTAAAGTTATCCTCGGTGGAATTTGAACTCGGAATGTAGGGCTATAGTTATATACTGCAAGGCAGTTTTTCCGAAGCTTTAAGAATCCTACCAACCCACAAACTCCAATGCGGCAGTTATAACAGCAAGAATTCAAGTTATTCGAGGCAATACACTGAAGGCGCATGACTCAGTGGTTAGAGTGTCAAGCTTACAATTCCCGGAAGCAAATTCTTCCCACGAGAGTTCCGGACCCCAGTAATGAACTCATTTGCATACAGCCAATCAGAGTAGAGCCACCTTTATCCTTTTTTTCCTTTCTAATCAGCACCGTGCATATCTTACTCTTTCCCTCTCTACTGGCAGACAGCAACCTTTTTGTCACTATCGCAAAACATTTTCATAATAGGAGAGTATTGTAATTTGCTTGAAGCATTGTGTATTGTTTGTAAAAAATAAAAAGTTTTGAATGGTACAACAATGCACTATAATACAAAAAATGGACTATATATCTGTTGTAATTTAGTTATCCATAGTCCGATGATATTTCGCTGCTAGCGACTCCATCTAAGAATATCTGAAGAAGGAATTGTATTCCGAAATATCATCGGACTATGGATATAACTAAATTACAACAGGTCCATTTTTTGTATTATAGTGCATTGTTGTACTATTCAAAACTTTTTATTCTTTATTTTCATAATCACTACAAGTACTACTGTCTCTAACTACCTGTCGGGCAAACGAATAAATATATTTGGTGTGATCCTTCGATGTTCATTGGTTACTCCGACGTTGGCACAATAATACACTTGCCCAAACTCAATTGTTGGAGTTATTTCATTTTTATTTCCAGAAAAATGTTTTTAAAAAGTTATAGAGGTTTAGTTTGATCATCTTCACCCTGTCAGGCGAAAAGATAAGGTCACTTGGTTAAGGAATGACCATGCTTCTTTTCTCTTTTAATAATGCTTACTGTTCTTGTTCTTGTTTCAACCATGGCTGCCTCTGCGTATTTATTTGTGCTGTTGTTTATTTTGTAAAGTAGTAAGGGGATAGGATTGCTAGCACATCATCCTCTACCCACATTTTTCCCATCCACGTCTTTACCATATGGGGCCCTAACAAAACCGGATAATAGGTATAGATACAAATCTATCTAATTACTTGTCTCCTAAAATCAGGCATAACTTGGCGATCGATCTACTTACAACACTGTTCTTCGTCTTGAGTTTACTTGGTAGAGTGTGTTTGTTAACTTGACAACAAGGTCAAGGTGAGCTCTGATTAGCTGTATGCAAATGAGTTCATTACTGGGGTCCGGAACTCGCATGGGAATAATTTTTCGCTTCCCGGAATGGGCTACGTGATGTGTTCTTAAGCAAGACACTTTATTTTACTCATCTGTAGAAATGAATTGCGACATTACTGGTACCAGGCTGTATCGGCCTTTGCCTTTCCTTTGGACAGCACAGGTGGCGTGGAGAGGGGAGACTTGTATGCATGGGCAACGTCTAGTCTTCCACAAACAATCTTTCTCGGTCCTGCTGTATCTCGGAGGGGAACATTCTAGATACAATCCCATGGTCATTCGTGGCCGAAAGGTGTCTAAGTAAAACTCTGTCCACAAACTGGTTAGTACCACCTACAAAGATAATGTACGAAAGGGTTAAAACTTATATAATAACTGAAGAAAGCAATTGCTACAGTGATGCTAATGCCCAAACAAAAAGAAAACAAAAATATAACCCAAGAGGACAGTACAGAGATCCAGTTTGTATGAAAATATAAATTACATACAAGCGGAAGTTTTTGTCTACGAAATACTTGGATTATCTCAGCTGAGTGAAGCCTTTTAACTCACTAATTTACATTCGTGAGATCGTATCTTACAAGTACGAAAAGATCTCACAGATCGCGACTACCCTGAAGTATTTTCCCTCATCAGTATTGTTGGTATTTTATTCTTCAGTATATGAAATGACGGTGAGTTGTCAGAATTGGTAGGGTTCCGGACAAAATATGTTGTTGTTTCTAGTTTTATTTCTTTATGTTCTGAGTTCGAAGCCCGTCAACGTATTTATTACGATGCTAAATTTTCCATTTCCTTTTGCTTTTTAATCAACTGTTTTATTTTTATTCTTGGATCCATTTTCACTCAGACAAGATATACCGACACCTTACCTAAGCTCATGACATGCTAATTCCATAGAAGGGAGTTGCAGTGACCGTTCTCAAAAGGAATAATCCTCAAAAGTTTTCGTACCTCGAAAGCTTCCTAATATTCGAACACTGATGGGGGACATATGACATGTCCCCCATCAGTGCATGTCAGCCACAGATTTTTCGGTTAACTTGCAATAGACTCTGAAAAAGAATAATTCACTGCTGTAGCTTGTTATAAAAAAAACTCATCAATAAGCATTTGTCTGAAAATAAAATATATGTGTACAGATATGTGACACTCTAAAGACAGGGTTATTTAAAAAATTAAGATTTCTTCATGCCAAACTAAAAAGTTTCGTCGTTACTGCATATACAAGTATCTTAATATTTTGTCATATAACCATAGAATTCAAGTATTTATCTTAACTTTATAATGACATTTAACACGACGCGTTTCAGTATTAATTCTGCCCTGTTTGTTAAATACATGCCTAAATAACAAATTGAAATAAACATAAACGTCTCGAACGAATCAATTAAAGAATTTATTCGTAGTCACTTAATCTGCAAGATATAACAGTCAACTCTCCTTCAAGCTATACCTTACCGCCTTTAAAAAAGAGAGAGAGAGAGAGAGAGAACATTTTGGGAAACGTAGTCTGAGATAAACTATGATTACAAAAATAAAGAAATGTTCATATTTTATTAATGCTGATCTGGGATTGAACAACAATAATTATGACAAAACAACTGGGATAGAGCCTAATTTGCTTTTGGTATTCGTTTTTTGTTTTGCTTTTTGTGTCCCAAGTTCATTTTGTTCGTGTATATTTTGTTTATTTTTTATTTGAGCATTCCTAATTATTGATTAAACGAAATTAAAAAAAAATAAACAAAAGAAAATTTGGTGAAACAGAAATGTAAGTCACTCTTAGTTCCTGGTTTGATTAATTTATTGATGGGTAATGTCTTTTTGGCGACAGTGATGCTGAACAAATATCTAACCGATGAAAAAATTTCCATATGTAAATTTACTGCTCTTGAGTCTCTCACACTAATGAGGTCTTCATTGAGCAACTTGTTTGCATAAACCAGAATTAATGGACCGTAGCAAACGGACTCATTTGAATTGGAACATCACAGAAACTTGTAAGTCGGCGATGCGTCAATAATACAAAAGAGAATATTCTTTTTCTTTTATTTTTCAATTTAATCCTGTTTAATGGATTCACAAAATATTGAATTATTTTTCATCTCAGTCGTTGGAATATATATACAAACACACACACACACTTACACACACACACACACACATTGCGAAGAAAAATCAATAAAACATCATAAAGCATTTATAAAATTCAAACATGAAAATGTCTTGTTAAAAAGAATACATATTTCTAAATGGAATTATCCTTGCTGAAAACTCTATTGAAAAGGATCACAAGGAATATATTAAGAGCATGAATAAATTATTTATGGATATTTGATATGAATAAAATATTTTTTTCTTATCCTTTGCCGTTAAGATATCTAACAGTTTGTTTATTTGTCACGCTGACAATATTGGACGGGAAAATAAACTCTGAACTACAGTTTATATTACTTCATGTCGCAACAACAATTCTGGCTAAGACTCAACTCTGCAATCCTACTTCAGTGTTATTTAGTTTGCTTTTTTGTTTTGTTTTGTTTTGTTTTCTTCATGCAGAGTTTGAACTCTCCCGGAATCTTTTTTTTTTTTCATACTCATATGGCTATTGTTGTTCAATACCCCGATGTGAATGGACATGCGAAGGCCATAGGTACAACACCTACAACAGTATTTCGTAAGAGGGCTTTAAATAAAATTAGGTGTGAAGTGAATATCAAAATTCCTAAAGATTTGCACCTGCGTCACACATTGTAAATGTAATGCAGTGAGGTCGAATTTTGGTGTTTTTTGCAAAATCAAAAGGAGCGTCTGATCACTGATCGAAACTAGACGATTATACAAAAAGGAAACGAGAACATTTGAAGTTATATCTGATTGAGAAAACCTAAGATCAAAGGCGTTTCAGCAATAAACATCTCATCTTATTTTATCAAGAACTACGTTGTCCAATGTGTCCTGCTTTAAAAAAAAATAAGACCATATCATTTGAAAGATATTTAGGTCGTTATTTCTAGTTGATCGAGCAACTACTCAGAGGTTTCATCAGTAGCTCGTAACTCACTGGAATATCAAGAAGTAATGAAGAATGAAGGAATTAAGTATTCTGACTAGAAACAGCACTAAAGATTTGAACTCATTACCTATTCATACTCTGGGCACAAGGCTCGAAATTTTGGGGGAGGAAGCCAATCGATTATATCGACCTCAGTACGTAACTGGTACTTAATTTATCGACCCTGAAAGGATGAAAAGCACAGTCGACCTCGGCGGAATTCGAACTCAGAACGTAAAGACAGATGAAATATCGCTAAGCATTTCGCCCGGTATGCTAACGTTTCCGCCAGCTCGCCGCCTTTGGAGAAGTAAATATTGGATACAGCAGAGTTGACGTGATGTGTTTAGCAGAGCCTGCCGACATACTCTGAAATTGTGCTGTCTGACAAGAAGTTTCGAATCTGGCCTCATGTCAGACAAAGTCAAAGGCTTTGCCGATGTATATTTAGAAAATAATAATACATGAGTTATGGTTGCTGTTGTTGTTTAACCCCAAGTTCAGCCATAATTGAGTAGATCTATGAGTAAACGCAATCGATAACCTACTTAGGTGCTTTCCCCAGATGGCGGTGGAAATTTTTATATAGATCCTAGGGACAAAGGGGCGTGTTGGAGGCGAAAGATTCGTCATTTGATTGCCCTAATTTTCAAAACTATTTTCAATTTTCATTGTGGCTGCAAATCATCTGGTTGAAATGTTGTTTTGACATTCCATATTATATTGATAATACGATATATATACAAGTAGTCCTTTAAACGGCGATCAACCTGTCGTCAGTAATTTGTGTGGCGTGTTTAATTTTGCTGAAGCGCAACAAGGAAGGTGTTAAAATACATTTAGTAAAAGAAAGGAAGTCATAGTTAAAAAGAAAGATTAGAAGCATTGCTACTATTCAACACAACTGATAGGAGACCGGGGCGTCTGACTAATAATAATTAAGCCAGCTGCTATTCGCTAAGACTGTATTGAACCGACGCATTATTGATGCCAGATCTCAACAAAAGATATCTCTATTTAAATAAATACATGATAAAATTAATATCACTATTCTAAATTCAGACAAATATAAGAAAATACATTAATCAATTACTGGATGTCAGCTCCAAACTTTTATGATATCCCAAGGGGATAAAATACTGCAATTCAAATTCTTTCTCAATAGACTGTTTGAAGCCATCGTGGCAGTAAATAACACTGACGTCAGACTGAGCACAGTCTTTGGTAAATATCCACTTGCCGCCTTCGACGGTTATGCTAAAATACGCAAAACAAGAATATCCTCTTGAGACCTATCATCGCTCAAACTAAACAACATCACCTGCTTTGCAGGTCATCGAGGAAGCTTCTTTGTTATCGCTCGACTAGTTCGAATTAGTAGTCAAATCTCACTTCAAATCATTCCTTTCCATCTTGAAATATAAAAGGAATGAAACGTGGGATAATGTAGTCTTGAATATACATTGCCTGAAATAGAAAATGAGATGGAATCGGTTGAGATGTTTTAAATCAAAGACCTTATTGATGAGAGCTGACTAAAGGCTAAGCAACATCAGCAACAACATTAATGTACCAGAAATGCAATACTTGGATAAAATTGTTGAAAACCATAAAGAATAATTTGAATAGAAAGTTAATTGCATGAGAGTTGAAGGGATTCTTTTGTAGCAAAACAATCTGTAAACTATTAACTAAATGTCTGTTATCTTTCTCTTCTACTTTTCTCATGGCGAGCCAACAAAGGTGTCTGGTAGGTAACTCAACCTTCTAGAAATAGCAACCAAACATCTTTCAGCCTTTCACTGTCAACTGCACAGATAAAATAAATATCTATTATAGTTTGTATATTTCTTAAGACTGTAAATACTACACGAATTTAAGATCAAAATAGGAACATTTTTAAATAATTCTATTTTAAATACTATCTAGAATTTACAATTAACATAATAAAGTTCTAACTTATGGATTAGGAAGTTCTCTGTTGGTAGAACTTCAGTTTTCACTTTGCTTTTTTTAACCAGTTATATATTTAAAACAATCAAAGAAGTTTATTTCTACGTAACTACGTTAAGACACGTGTGTGTGTGTGTGTGTGTGTGTGTGTGTGTGTGTGTGTGTGTGTGTGTGTGTGTGTGTGTGTGTGCTTTCTTTTATCTTTTAGTCAGGTGGTATCAATGATCCTTACAGGATCATCGATACAATTGGGAGAGAGGAAAGTATTCTAAAAAAGTCTAGCTGGATCCTTGCAATATAACATACTCCGCTAAAAGCACACAAGACATTTATCTGCTGGCAGTATTAAACAGGGAAGCGGTTTAAGTCTGCCACTTAAGAAGACTTAAGTTGACTGTAATGGGATTTTAACTCAGAACGCAGAAACTACAAGGCATTCGGTCCGAATTCGGTCCGACATCCTTGTAATTTCACCATTTCACCGCCCTAGACTGGAACTTCTTTACTGGGTCAGAAAGAATGAAAGGTAGAGTTAACTTCAGCTGGATATGAAGTCAGAGCATAGAGAATTGAAACAAATACCGCGAGATATTCTATCCGATGCTCTAACGAGTCTACCGATTTATTGTCTCTTAACTGTAATAAATAATGAAATTCAATCTCAGATCAGGAGAAATAACATAACTGGAGTCAATAGAATATACTTTATAGCCTGGTCAGAGGAAGAAGGGTAACGTCCATAAACATTTTTTTTTATATAGGGCATCGGTGACTGGGGAAATGAGCGGAAGGAACCGGAAACCCGGTCCGAGTGCTTGCGATAGAGAGCTTTGCTAAAGGCACCTAAGGATCAGGTGGATGTGATAAACCGAACGAATTAACTCTACCACCTAATAACAAGTAGCATCTATCCGACAGCAATTTTTTTATCAGCCCAAAATTACGGCCCAAGACTACGTTTTATGCACTTGAAACGAACAAATAACTACATGAATGCGAAGCGAAGTTCTAAAACCAATATAAGATGTCTTCTAAAGATAATATAGCTTTATCATGATCTACAACAAAACAGAAATTTCACAGCATTTCAGACTTGTAAGCAGAACGACTCACGGATACTACAGACGATACTTTTTCAGGTTGCGTGCAGTAGGATCGAACCAAGAACCACGTGAATGCGAAGCTGTCTCCTTAGCTGCTTAATAACTTTTAAAGGAAGTGTATCATATTTTCAAAGTCTGCTACAATAGCGAACTCTGACATTACTCCTAAACAGAACAAGTAGTTTTTCATTGTAATAGCAATTATGATTTCTTATTTTGATACCACACCACGAATTTGTTGGAGAAGATTGTAGACGATTGAATCAGCTCTGGTACGTAATTGGTACTTATTATATCGAGTTTGGGATACACGGTAAAATCATCGTCACTGAAAATGAATCACTCTGACTTCTTGTAATGGTTTTCTCCTAATAATTTATTTTGTTTACTCTGGAACTAAGTGCGATAAAACAAATACTAATAATTTACTACTTCAATTCCATCGATTTTATTCGATGAGGAAAGTAGTTTTGCGTCTAGAGAAAATAATCGTTTTACTATACATATAAAGATAAGTCGGAAGTTATGAGGAAAATTGTAAGACTGCCAGACTAAAAGCATTATAGCATTGTTATTCGTACATCTGCGTTATGAGTTCAAGTCTTAGTAATGTTGTCTTTGACTAGCAGCTGTCTAGTACAAGAGTGGAGAGCCTGCGGCCTTTGAGGCTCTTCGTGCGGGATTCTGGATGAAGTTGACATCTTGTCCAAATATATATTTGTTGATTTATAAATTATTATATTTAGTAGCAAGAAAACGTCCTCCGGGTGGTTTCCTGTTAGTCATTATAATAAGGACATGCTTTTTTCTTTTAGTTAGAGAGGATATCAAAAAGAGAGATTTCGGTTACATACATGCATCGTCGACAGGTTAGCATGATTATTGTTATATTCTGATGTTTCTGAATTCTCAAAACCTCATTCAAAAGCCAGTTAAATTTTTATTTTTTACTTTAATATTTATATTCACATTTTCACAATAAATTTAATTACATTTTCATATATACATAACTATCTTTAATACGGCCTTGTTAAATTACATTTAATTTAATGTAGCCCTCAAATATAACATAAACGCAACTTGCCCTTGATCTAGGTTCAAAAACATAATCCAGTTGCAAACTGAAATTGATTCAATGACTATGCCGATATATTTCTGGCTTTGCGGCAATTCAATAACGAATGCTATGATAAAGAATGAATTTCATTAAAATAATTTAAAGTGAATAGCCATCGGTTTTGCCTTCTAAACAATTAATATATTTCCGCAATTAAATTGGTCCTGAACTGAATAATAAATTTGCCTCTAATTTATATCCTGTTTTTATATCTGACAACCAATATTCCCCTTTCATATAATTCTAGCTTGCAGATGATAATTCTAAATTATGAAAATCACATCTAATTCGCGGATATAACCTACTAAATCCTTAGAAATTGAAGATGTATGAATGTATGAATAAAATACTATGCCATGATACCTTGATATTAATGGTATAATTTCTTACTAGTTGAGCTGTTCAAACGATCATTATCAACTGTTAAGCTTTATCAAGTTCATTGATAGAAACACAATGGAATCTCTTATCCAGAAGCATGTTTTATTAATGAAGTACAATGAATTAGGCAAGTATTTGATAAATTATACAGCGGAATGTGTCACACATTCATTAGACAACTCCACAAAGTATACATTTTGTTAACTGGCCAACACGTTAAGATATTCGCCTGTCCAATTTATCTAATTCTAAACATGACGATTACACTATAATTGATTAGTATTTTGTTACTATGCAGTAATACACAAAACCTGGAATATACAGATATACTTACACTGGAGAGGCAGATATATCTCCCGACAGCTTTAATTGATAAAGTTTCAACTATGTATACTCTACTATGAAGAACAATTCTCAAAGACAGACAATATACACAAACATCTGAAGCAAAATCTCTTGTTCGAGCTCTATCCAAACATTCCAACTAGAACTTTTTATACTCATAAGTTGATAAAATTGAAATAACCGAAAAGAAATTATATTGAAGTCCAGCAGGGCAAAATTAAGACTGCCGGGAAACTGAGTGAAGATCTGCACCAGCAACAATGCTAATTAAATTCGAAAAACATCTTACTATTTAACTTTTCACAGCAATCAAACATATTGAACCAACACATTCTTCCGTTGTTGTTTTTGGCCTTCGGGAAGGGAATGCTGCATGGTCGAAATAGGTCCTCCCCGAGATTGGTCATATCGATAATATTTAATGTTTCCTTTTGGAAAATACCAATTTGAATGTTGCGTGGAAAATGTGTGCAAGGGAGAAAATACCGGTGAGAAGCAGGATTCTGTGGGAGACAGAATAAGTGCAATTACAAGCTCACAGTCTTTGAGTTATGATCTGTTAGAGAAAGTTGTGTTCTGGGGCAGTGTACGTAATTCAATAGGTCTGCGGTGGCGAACCATTTTTAATGTGAAAAAATCGAAATTTAATTTCTTTAGTAACACTGTGTAACATTTTTTTCTTATCTTTGGTTAGCAAGTGTTATTTCCCATTTGCTTTTACCTAGAAATCAAAGGAAATTACTTTTGTAACCTAGGCATCAATGTTTTGAAACTGACCTATTTTCCATTACATTTCAGACAGATCCCGATGATGCAGAAATATCGTTATAGCAAATATTCTGCTCAATACCACAGATTTGCTTGTTATTTACTTGACCTTAACCACTGGAGCCCCATAGTAGCTGACACTATGTGCATCTCTGAGCAGGAATAGTTTGACAATACATGCATCATGAGCAGGAATAGTTGGAGAGCATCATAGCCATGTGTTGAGATGTATTCTTTGGAGTTTGAATAAATGTAACAAAAGTAGTTTGAAGGAAATATCGGCTAATTTTCATACTTTCCTGTGAAAGCAAATAGGAAATAACAGTTGCTACCCAAGGACAAAAGTCGTGTTACACAGTGTGATCCTGTTATTGATGGTATAATCTAAATTTGTGCAATTTCATATACATTCATTGACACCAATTAGCTTCATGTATACGCACATATCAATGCATAATACTGCACTTACAGATCATCGAACTCTAGAAACAGCTGTAAAGGATTACCCATATTCACTGCTCTGTAATCAGTGAGGCTAGAATATAAACTCTCCGGATTCCTACATGTGTATGAAGAACCACAATGAAGAACTGCTTGGATTCTCCCCGTTCTATTCTCTTTTATCTGTGATTTTAGAGTATGAACCTACCTATGAAAAACTACTCTGAACTTTCGCTTTTATGGTTTTTCTATTTTCTGCTTTCAGTCCGCGACAGCATCGAGGGTACTTTTGAATTTTTCCCACCGAGTAATCATTTCCCAGGCCCTAAACACCCCGGAAAGCGATGGAGCTCGCCGCGTAGTTTATATCCTGATATTTTTTCTCTCTGTAAGGGATTTTTAAAAGAAAAGAAGAAAGGAAGTAAAAACTACCGCCTAAAGGAACACGTTTCGCTTATGCATGACAATTATGTCAAGCGAATGATGAAAGTAAAGGAAGAGAAGAGTCAGAAGATCGTTTATATGGATGAAAGCTACATCCACAAGAACGATTGTCGGCATGAGGATTCATCCTACGATCCAAATGATGAACAAGATCTTACAACTATTGCATGCCACAAAGGACAACGATATTGTTTCATTGCTGCAATTATAGATGCCGATCATAGTATTCCGGACGGTCAACGATCGAATGAACAACAATCTGGATTACTGATGGATACGCTTGATCTCTTTGAAAAGGAAAAGAAGCAAACGAAGGATTATCATGGCATGTTTAATCCCGAATACTTTGTCAAATGGGTGAGACAGTTATTGCAGTCTTTGAAAGGGGAGAACATATCCAATGTTGGTATCGTGATGGACAATGCCAAGTATCATAAAAAGCTACCCGAAAATACGCCGATAAAGAAAGCAACATTACAAAAAGCGGGTACAAAATATGGAACTGATTTTGATGGCAATGACACGAAGGCTAAGTTATGGGGTAAACTGCTTCTGTGTACCCAAGGTAATGTAATTCTTGTTATTGCAAGAATGGCTCAAGATGAAGGACAGGAAGTACTATTTTCACCACCTCATCACTCGGATTAGCAACCAACTGAGACTGTCTGGGATGTTGTAAAAGGAGAGATTGGTAGGCAGTACACATCCGGCACTAGATTCATAGATGTACTTCAATTTTTGAAAGGGGCTTTTAATCATCTGAAAGCAAATATTGTTTCAAGGATGCACCGATAAAGAAAATAGGAATCTGGGAAGCCTATGAGAACACATCACGTCTATGGATGAAAATGGATTATGAAAAAAGAGATGATTCAGATGAGAATATGGGTCTTAGTGGCTCTGATGCCGAGGAAAGCATTACTGAGGACTCTGATAATGATGATTAAAAATAAACCCGTATTTTCTTTTCATTAACCTTATTTTTCTAGCAAATGGTAAAATATTGTATCAATTCAAGATCATACCTTTGCCAGAATTGCGCTATCAATAATTCCTCGGTTTTAGGCGTATCATGCAGCAACAGAGGTTGTGTTGAAGTTTTTTAACAAGTATCATTAATACCCACGAAGCTGTCGCAGACTGTTAATTATATGTATAATCACTTCTGTGTATAACATTTTTTCTAAATGCTTTGATGTCATTAACAACCGCCTTTACAACTTGTATATTTATATCGGTTAAATTAGTGAGGAAGGCAAACAATTAGTCAAGGCGGGACTACGGCATTTAAATTCATTTAATCTATATATATATATATATATATATGATACTATATATTTTGTAAAATTTGTTTTATAAAAGTATATATTTAATATATATATATATATATATATATATATATA
>NC_068990.1:6153978-6157763 GCF_001194135.2 Octopus bimaculoides
TATATATATATATATATATATATGCTATAGTCCCTCAGGCCCACCAAAGCCTTGTGAGTGGATTTCTTACACGGAAACTGAAACAAGACTGTCGTATATATGTGTATATTTGTGTGTGTGTGTGTGTATGTGTGTGTTTGTGTGTATGTTTATACGCACACCATCGCTTACCAACCGATGTTGCTGTGTTTACGTCTCCGTAACTTAGCCGTTTGGCAAAATACACTGATAGAATAAGTACTAGGCTTACAAACAATAAATGCTGGCATCGATTTCTTCGACTAAAGGCAGTGCTCCAGCATGGCCGCTGTCACATGACCGAAACAAGTAACACAATAAAATAGTATTCCATTTTAATCCCGAGCAATGCCGGGTATCACACACACACACACACACACACACACACACACACACACACACACACACACATATATATATATATATATATATATATAGTGAAACCTCGGTTTACGAATTTAATTCGTTCCTGAAGGCCGTTCGTCACTCGAAACGTTCGTGAATCGAAACTATGTTTCGCCGCAGGAAATTCAAGGGAAAATTCGAGCAGGGATGTGCACTGAGCGAAAGCCAGACACCAACTGGTGCTCTCCTACTGATAATTCTAGCTTATTGCCAACCATTGCTTGTTGTTTGTGTATTCGTTGCTCGAGACTCTATTCGTCACCCCAGATGTTTTATGTTCGAAAACTTGTTCGTAAACAGATTTGCTTCTGATGAGAGGCATTCGTAAATCGATGTTCCACTGTATATATAATATCCGCTTTATAGAAGTTTATTTATGTAAATACATCAATATTAACCTTCAATTTATATTAAGACACATAATTTTTTTAACATTCCTTTTATTTTTATTTAGTTTGTTTTTAAATTTTCTATTACCAATTTCCTTGTTCTTAATATGTTGACTTACTGGCCATATCTTCGTAATAGCTTAAAAATATTTTTTACCTTTATTATCATTATTAAATTATTCTGTCCTGCTTTTGTTTTTGCTTTCATTTTTACCCATTATCTACCGCCATGTTTGACAGTTATCATTCGATAACTCAGAAAACCTAATGGATTCTAGCTTCAGATTCTCGTTTCACCAATTTAGGAAACATAGAAATGCTCTTAACTTGTCTTGCCTAAAAGGTTAAAGCTACAAGTTACGAGATTCTCAGGTATTTTGATACTTCATACCTAAAACTTAACCCGCATAATCTCCAAAAAGAAACAATATTTTAGGTGGTCTTCGTATTACACACCACCCATACCTATTCACATGCGAAGCTACATACATCCATATATATATATATATATATATATATATATATATATATATATATATATATATATATATATATATATATATATATATATACATACATATATACATATATATATACATATATATATATACATATACGTATATATATGTGTATGTCAATGTATATAAATATATATACTTTTATATGTGTATATTTATATACGTGTGTATGTGCGCGCGTGTCTTTGTGTCTGGTGTATGTGCACGCGCGTGTCTTTGTGTGTGGTGTGTGTATATATATGTGTGTGTGTGTTTGTGTGCGTGCGTGTGCGAGCGTAAACTTATACAGATACATATGTCTATTTTCACATACGCATGCGTATACGTGTGTCTGTGTATTTGTGCACGTGAATGTAACATATCTTTCTTTTAAATTTGATTCTGAAAACACGAATATATCTCAATTACATTTTTTACATTACTATTTTGTTATATATTACAGTTTTATGTATTAAAGTTTCCTGTTTTGTTTGAAATGGTGTAATGCTCCTATGAAATTTGCACCATCAATATTTCAAGGATTCTGCGGGGTTTTATCCTCCCTTTGAAAACAATGGTACAGGGGACTAGTGTCGTTCGAAGAAAATTTCTTTCGGTGAGATTGAAGAAAGGGTGGGAGCCCTAGGGGTTTGAATATAGACAAGAATCGGTATATAAGATTGCGTAAGGTAAGTAAATATGTATGCGTGTACTCGTGTGTATATATATGTGTGTGCGTGTGTCTATGTATGTTTGTGTGTTTATACATATATGCACACGCATATATAAGTATGTGCAGATGTGAAGCCTCATGGCTTAGTGGTTAGAGCGTCGGGCTCACAATCATGAGGTAATGAATTCGATTCCCGGACCAGGCTGTGAATTGTGTTCTTGAACAAGATACTCTGTTTCTCGTTGCTCCAGTTCACTCAGCTGAAGAAATAAGTTGCGGCGTGATTGGTACCAAGCTGTATCAGCCTTTGCCTTTCCCTTGGATAACATCGGTGGCGTGGAGAGGTGAGGCTGCTATGCTGGTCTTCCATTAACAACCTCGGGCTTATGCCTTGGACTTATGCCTTACTCGGGCTTATGCCTTCGAGGGTAACTTTCTAGGTGCAATCCCATCGTCATTCATCACCGAAGGAGATTTTTACCCTTTATATAATAAGGTAGTCAGAATGTTGGATGATTATATATATTTTTTTTACATTTTCAGCGCTTTCTTCGGTTATCGGATTTATCAAAAAAGTGGTCTATAGTAAGTTTGCTTCGCCTTTTTATATAAAATTGAAACTATGATGTTTTAGAAGGAAAGAGAGGGGGAAGAGGGGGAAAGAGAGGAACAAACTAGAAAGAAGGAAGGTGCAGGGTGAGAGAGGAGGAGAGAGTGGAAGACAGTGAAGATAGAGAAGAGAAAGAAAGTAGGAGTCTTTTGGGGAGGTGCGGAGGAAGAGAAAAGAAAGAAGAAGGAGGCGTGGCTTTTCTATCAGTGTGGTCAAACTTGTTTGATTAGGATTCAATATATTGTTTTCTCCCTTTTTAGTGACCTTTTGGGTTGGAAAGGAAAGGAATATTTTTGTATTCAAGTGGCCAAGGATTTTAATTGGAAGACCAGATGTTGTTTTTGATTTTCACCAGTAAGAATTATAAATACCTTTCAAGGTCTTGCATATTTTTATTCTTTTGCATTCATTATTACATTAATGTTTGTATGGATGTAGTCAAACATTTTCGATTAAAATGCCAGATGTTTTTAATTTAGCCGTGTAAGGCTATGTTTTTGAAAGAGTGATTTTAAAGTGAGTATATATATTATTTTAAATGCAATCTGAAAAAAAGTTTAATTGTGGGAAAGTATTTCTCAATTTATAATTTATAACTTATAATTGAGAAACACTTTCCCACACTTAAACATTTTTCAGATTGTATTTAAAATCATACCTATACTCACTTTAAAATCACTCAATCAAAAACATAGCCTTATACGACTAAATCAAAAATAACATCTGAAATTTTAATCGAAAATGTTTGACTACTCGATATAACAATTAATGTAACAACGAATATAAAAGAATTTTTAAAAAGCAAGACCTTAAAATGTACCTATAATTCTTACTGATGAAAATCAAAAACAACATATGGTCTTCCAATTAAAAACCTTGACCACTTGAATACAAAAAAATTCTTTTACTTTCCCACCCAAAACGTCACTAAAAGGGTAAAAAAAAACAACATATTGAATCCTAATCAAACAAGTTTGACCACACTGATACATAAGCCACGCCTCCTTTGCCTCCCCTCCCTCTCAAACTTTTTCTTTCTTTTCCATTCCTCCGCAAATCCCCAAACACTCCTACTTTCCTCTTCTCTATCTTCACTATCTCCCACTCTCTCCCACCTGCACCTTCCTTTCTAATTTGCTCCTCTATTTCCTCCTCCCTTTCTCTCTCTCTCTCTCTCTCTCTCTCTCTCTCTC
>NC_068990.1:6158040-6159075 GCF_001194135.2 Octopus bimaculoides
TATATATATATATATATATAAAATCATCCAGCATTCTGACTACCTAATTATTCTCAATATACAATATCTGTCCATCACTTCAAAAACTCTCTACATATATATATATATATATGTGTGTGTGTGTGTGTGTGTGTGTGTGTGTGTACATATAAATGTAACTAATACAAGAATATATTACGGTACTATATATCCAAATCTATATATAATAATGTATGTACATGATGGGGCGCCAAATTCAAATCAAGACGTGTGGCGAGGTTCTGTGTGTGTCCATACTCAAAGCCAGTTTCATTATTGTACATGACAGCGAAGCATTTTATTTCACAAGGTATTCTTCTCATAAATTTAATTTTAGGCGTAAGGTAAAGAAATTTTTCATATTTTACATAATTGCCCGATATCTTTTTTTCAGCTAAAATCAAATTTATCAAAACATTCACTGAAATATAATAGTCCTTGTATTTCTAAAGTCTATTTATCAAAATGAATAATGGTAATTATTAATTCTTTGCTCTCTTTTAAATATTTTATTTCAGTTTGATCGTGCTAAAAATTTATTGTATTTAATTCAAATTAGAACATTCTGTTTCTATTATGAATTTTAAAATGTTTTAAAAATATTTCATTTTCATAAAGTGTGCCAATCGTTAATAATTCAAACATATTATTATGAAATATTGATGTTCTTAAACGAAAGAAATTCTTGATAGAATTATGAAGATATACTTATTCTGAAACTCCGCTTTAGAACTGGTATAAATAAGAGTGTCACCCCAGAAAGCTTTTCAAGTCCATTCCCACATACCAAAACCTGGCAGCAAACCTATTCATAATGCCAATATGCGATTAAGAAGCTTGCTTTGCAGCCACATCGTTTCGAGTACACTTCCATTCTGTGGTACCTTGGGCAAGTGGCTACTACTATAGCCCCAGGCCGGCCGATGAACTGTGAGTGAATTCGGAAATTGTTTGGAAGCCCATTGTGTGTTTGTGTGCGTGTGTGTGTGTGTGTGTGTGTGTGTGTGTGTGTGTGTG
>NC_068990.1:6159395-6167185 GCF_001194135.2 Octopus bimaculoides
GTGTGTGTGTGTGTGTGTGTGTGTGTGTGATAGTATTTATTTATGTCCTCCACACCACTGCTTGGTAACTAGTGTTGGCTTGTTTACGTTTCTGTAACTTAGTGATTTCGGCAAAAGAAACTGATAGAGCAAGTATCAGACTTTAAAAAGTACCTTTAAAGGTGATGCCCCAATACGGCCGCAGTCTAATGACTGAAAGAAGTAAAAGATAATGTCTAAATTTATTTTGTATCGCGCTAATGTATTTTTATGGTGCATTATTTAAAGATGCATGTCTTCGGTTGTATTTCGAAAGCGAAAACAGTGGAGATATTCGTGTTATTTAGTCAAACTTTCTTGCTACATGTCTCTGTAGTTATAAAGATCACAAAGTACATATAGTATTCTTACATGCTTTTCAGTAAAGGTAAGACCGAGTTACATAAACCTGCCTGGTGTAATTTACGGCTACGATCATAAAATTCTTTACGGTCCGTTTTCTTTATTTTTTTTTTAATGTTAAGTAATATTTTTCTAATAAACCTAAGATTCAATCTTTTTCAATCTTGGAAAGAATATCCGGTGACGTATCACCTTCGTAGTCAATTTTAATGTATACTTCTTTTCCTTTCTTTTCTCTCTGCTGTATATATATATAGATAGATAGATAGATAGATAGATAGATAGATAGATAGATAGATAGATAGATAGATAGATAAGGACCAGCAAGAAACTCAGTTTCTCAATTGCACTTTGATAATGTTAACATGTAATTAATTACATCGGGCCAATGTTTAAGTAATTTGATGATTCAATCTTCACTGAAACACGTGAAAGGACGCTATAACTAAATAATTTGAGAGCAAATTCTTCAGTCTTGTTCTCTCTTTCTTTCTCTCTCTCTCTCTCTCTCTCTCTCTCTCTCTCTCTCTCTCTCTCTCTCTCTCTCTCTCTCTCTCTCCCTCTCGCTCTCTCTCTCCTTCTGTGTGTCTGTACATACATCCATATATTATTATATTGGTTTCTAATTTTGGCACAAGGCCTACAATTTCAGAGAAGGAAATAAGTTGATTACATCGACCGCAATGTTCAACTGGTGCTAGTTTTATCGACCCCAAAAGGATGAAAAGCAAAATGAACCTCCGTGGAAATTGATCTGAAAACATAAAGACGGACGGAATACTGCAAAACATTTATTTCAGCGTGTAAACGATTCTGCTAGCTCGCCGTATTACATATAGATATTATATTAGATGTACAACTGTCTTTTAATTTTATCTTAAAGATAATTTTGAATAGTCATGTATTCAATACAATATATATTAAGGATTTGTAGGTACGTGGTACATCGTTATGCAAACACAATATACTAAAAGGTATAGTAATTTTTTTTAATAAACCGGTACCACGTTCTGTTGTGTCAGCAGTACTCTATAGCCGGCACTGACGTTTCGTATCGAGATGTCAGATGTAAACAGCCAATGTGATCAAACACAAAAGTGAATTTTGAGTGCATATACAATATTTCAGGAGGGGGAGATTGCCCCTTCTTCAGCACTCATCTAACCCACTATTTCTTCGAACACATTGCTTATATAGCCACTGCATACAGCTGTGTTAAGTTACTGGGTATACCAATTTACATGTTAGACGCATTCCTGGGGCTGGTATGCAAACATTAAAGATTTGTAGGTACGTGGTACTTCGCTATGGAATCACAATATACTATAAGATATACTAATTGTTTTCATAAATCAGTACCACGTTCTATTGCGTCAGAAGTGCTCTTACATGATTTTGTTAAGGTTATTTCTACAGATATTCTAGAGAACTTATAGGCAGCACTGATTTTTGCTACAACGTTTCGTATCGGGGATAGTTGCCATTTCTTCAGCGCTCATCTGACCTACTGTTGCCTCCAAACACATTGCTTATATAGCCACCGCATACATATATCCAGTAACTTAACACTGCTGTATGGCATATTCACTCATTACCCACTTTTGTCTTCAATCACACTAACTGTTTACATCTGATGTCTCGATACCAAACGTTGTAGCAAAAATCAATGCTGGCTTTAGGGTCTGTTGAAATAACCGTAACAATATATATATATATATATAGTGGTTACGTCCCTTTTAGCCAAATTGAATCTACCAGTAGTGCTACTTTATTTTAATACGAAGGAAAAGTTATCCTCGGTTGGATTTGAACTCAGTATATAAAAGGCCATAACTAAATAACTCAAAACAATTTGCCCGATGTTCTAACAACCCTTCTCAATAGTAATTCGTTGTTATTTATCGCCAAGTGAACAACATCAAGACAGGCATCTCATAAAAGACATCAAACCGTGACCATCTCATCTGTGTAGTATGTACAAAGTTTCCTGCAGTACATTATATTAGATACACGTTTCTTTCATTTCTAAGACGGTAAATTATGATGGTTTGAGCAAGACTTGACTACCACTGCTAGCAAAGCTAGAACCTCTCAGAGGCTTTATTTTTGTCTCGTTTATGGTTAGCTGTAATGCGTGAAATAATCTGCTTCTTCATTGTTCTAATAACGTGTATTCACGACGCGTATATTTCATACATAAAATACTTTATTGATGGTTTGTTTGCTATTACAAAACTGTTTTTTGCCTTTATGATTTTCAATCTGTTTCTGAATTGTTGTATAATTTGATCTACTAATTTATTTGAACGTTCGTTATTAAATAATGTTTTGTTTATCCTATTAATTCTTTATGTAAAGCTGCTTTTTGTGGAAGTGAATCTGAAGGCTTTCTGAATAGAATTTTTATAAGAGATTGCATATATGCATGCGGACATTCGATGTTTCTATGCACGTATAAGTAATTTGTGAATATACTGATTCAATATATTTATATTAACCACTATGGTTAACAATACATGCTAAATTTACCTATTTATGCTGGAGATTAAAATGGATTTTTTTTTAAAAAGCTAGTTATTTCCCTAATACATTTTATTAAAAATATTTGCAACTCTATGCATTCACCACAATAAAGATATATTTTCTATGCCCTAGCGTTTGCTACGGGATTGCATTTATATTAGGACAGAACTTGCATTTTTATGCTAACCATGTAATAAAGATACAGATATTGCTGTGTGTTTAAGAAAAGAAAATACTTGGTTTCGAGTTCGGTCCCAAACACGGCCCTTTCGGTTTCAAATGTAGTCTTGTGAGTAGAACATGGTAGGCGGAAACTGTGCAGGAACCCGTTCTTCATATGTGTGTGTATCTATATTTTTTCCCCTACCGATGCAAACCGTTTGAGTTGCGTCCTTTTATGCAAATTTGAAAATCGATAAAATAAACCAGATTGGAAGCTTGTACTGAGATCGATATCATCGACTAAAATTATGATACCCCATCTTAGCCGAAGTCCAGGAACTAAACCAAAGCAAAAGCTGGAGTGGAGAATCCCCTGAACATATATTCTGATTCTGAAAATATAAATGAAAGGATCACGAAACTTTGAAAGCTCAAGGAACATTCGAGCATGGTTACTTCAAATACAAAATAAGACGAGAAAAGGTGTCTTGAAAGAAATTAATATAGTCATCGATTAATAAGCTACACCCACGTGCATGCACACACACATACACACACACATGCATACGTACACACACACATGCGTATGCACACGTGCGCACATACGCATACACGTGCGCGCACACCACAAAGACACTCTGAAGATTTAATTAAGCATTGAATGAAACGACCTGTCGATGCCTTTCTTTTGAAACTGTTCGCAAATGTATCGACCGAAGCCAGTGTCTCTTCTTTGAATCCTTGCTGTATTTTTCACGTCACGTGATCTGTAGCGATGATCATTAATTAAGTGGGGTTTTTTTTCTGTTCTTGACATCTGGTAAGTTCTTTGACTACTAAACGTTGGTCATTCTTTGGCCCTCGTCACTCAATTGTGATTTTGTAGGTTTGGTAAATGATCTATCACTGCGAGTGTTAAATTCCGGTTCGCCTATTTGTTTTTGTTGTTATTGTGCTGGTTCTTGTTCTTGTCGTCGTCGCTGTTTCTGTTGCTGTTGTTGTTAGCCACAGGTATGCCCTAATTGAGTTCCATCCATGACTATCTCATCTTATTTTAAAACACTATAGTAAAAGCTATATTGTCCTTCCTTGCTTAAAACGTTAGGTTTCATTTGAAGGATAATTCGCTGTTATTTCTAGTAGGTTGAGCAACCACTCGGAGGATTCACACTCTTCACGAAGGGTATCACATCTCTTTAGACAGCACTTGTTTTTTAAACAACATGTATTCAGAATCCAACTCATTGTTTGTTGAGTGTTTTGCTTCTCTAATATCGAAATTTTGTAACTGATTATTTCATGTATATGTTACTGTTGCTTTTCTCATTGAGTTTTCAGAAGTATTTGAATAAAGCCATTATGTTCAGCTTGTTTGATTTGTGAAAGCTGCTGACATATTGTAACGGTTTTTTAATAGGCCTTTCATAAATCCAATATAGCTGACCAATTTGTCGCTGTTTGCTGTTACTATAGCACGAGATATAATGTCACCATACCAATCTCTTAACATTCACCATGGAATGGACTGTTGCTTAGAATGTTTTAAGTGTATTTGGTATCAAGATCGCTTACATTGCTAATTATAGTTGCAGCTTATCAATTTTTTTCCTTCTTCCTCTCAAATAATACTAATCAACAAAATGTAAATATAATTTTTTTTTAATAAAAGAATATGAAAATTAAAACAGTAAAACATGAAATTGAGAATAAGGAGAAAGCAATATTTAAAATATTGCCTAAATAATTCTTTCTACTAAAAGCACAAGGCCTGAAATTTTGTTGGGAGGAGGCCAGTCGAATATATTGACTCCAATACTCAACTGGTACTTATTTTATCTACCTTGATAGGATGGATAGTAAAGTCGACCTCGGTAGCATTTGAACGCAGAACCTGAAGAGCCGGAAGAAATGCTAGGAAGTATTTTGTCTAGCGCGGTAACGATTCTTCCAGCTCGGATATTCTGGAAAAAAACGTTCTCTGGGGTAGCCCTTTTCCTGACTTGCTTGCATCATCAGGTTGACGAACGATCTCTGGTGTACTTTCTTAAGCAAAACTATGTATTTGTTGCTTGAATTTTCCTGGGAGAATACAAAAGTGCCTTTTTTTATTTATTTTCGTTTCTTATTGTTTTGTTTATGTTTTGTGGGGGATTGGAGGGGAGAGGAATGTTTTTTTTATTATTTTGTTCTGCTTTTATAAAACATTTTATTTGAGAAAGTAAGAGTTTGTGGAAGACATGGAGGGAAAAACAGACTCTAGTCCGCGACTGATACTTTGTTTATCAACCTTGAAACTTTGAGGAACAGAGTTAATCTCGGCGAGATTTGAATTCGGAGAGCTGAAAAATTACCGAAAGGTATACTACCCACCACTCTAACGACTCAACCAATTTTCCGCTTTCCTTCTGAGGAGAAGTCATTGAAAAATAATGGGGAAAAAAAGTAATCGGAGGGGCGATGCATATCCTGCGCGCGCACTCAAAGATATAATAAAATCTAATTTAATAAATATATTCTCAAATTCATATTTCAGCAAAATTACATAATGAGTTACTTATCGTCTATGCTTATCGTCTATGAATATGTAACAAAGAAAAAAATAATTTGATTTACCCGTCTGCCTGTTTTGAATATAATCAAACCAAAATAATGAGTTCGAACCACTCACCCAATGAGTATTTCTGCTAAATTTGGGTGAAAATCCGTTCAGCCGTTTTCCAGTAATTTTGCAAACACACAGACTAAGACAAGCGACTACAATACCCTGCTTTCGCTTATGCGCGCAGGGTTATAATAATAATTGCTTCTAATTTAGATACAAGGTCGGTAGTTCTGTTGGAAGGAGATTAGTAAAGTACGTCGACCTCAATACTTGGCTAGTACTTCATTTTTTATCGTCATGGAAGAATGAAAGGCAAAGTTTACTTTGGTGGAATTTGAACTCAGATTGCAGATAGCTGGAACAAGTAACCAAAAACATTCTATCTGACACTTTAATCCTGTAATCACTCTGCTGCTTTGCCGTCTTCAACCTCGAGCGAAGACATTTTAATAATAATAATAATAATAATTTTTTTTAAATAGTCAATTTCGATTATCCGCCTTGAATGTGGCCAAGGAAGAAATAGGTATTAGGACATTCAAATAACTTCTCCAGTGAGATTAACAACGTAAATGAAGTGGAATAACCACAAGCATGAGTGCAGTATAGCAATGCGGGAACATGGGTCACTGAATCAGCTTGCGAAATAGTTACATTTTACTGATCGAAATTCGCCACACGTTCATTAATTTATTCATTCATTCATTTTTACTACATTAAATTCTTTCCTAGTTCTAATAACAAATCTCTCTGCTTGCTTTAACAAAGCTGTAATTCATTGCAATAACGTATTTCTTTTCACTTTCGGTTATCTCGATTTATATATAACTAATTTTCGCAACAATTACTTTGTAAGACATGTGATAATTATCTTTTAGATAATATATATGTATATGAGATGTCATGCAACTTATCCATAAGTAATGTATTTTTAAATACCACCTATGTGTTGCCATTGACGGAGGACAGCATTAACATAAGAATGTCTTGTGCATCTATGACAGAAAAATGTTGTCCGTACAATGGAACAAGTACATCATATGTGTGAATACGTGTGCATGCGTGTATGTGTATATGCATGTGTTTATGTATATGAATGTCCGTATAAATGTATATTTACATGTGTGTTTATGTACCAGTGTATATGTATATATGCATGTATGAGTGTATTCATGTGTATATATTCACAGATGCATTCGTGTATGGATATATATATATATATATTTCGTTTTGGGATTTGGTTTGCAAGATTCTTTATGTGATTTCGTGTGTTGAAGCATATTCTGTTGTGTCTGGGGAGAGTCATTTTCTTTTTGTGTCTTATAATTTAACACATTCACCGGTAAAATTTCCACTTATTTCTTATTTTTATTTTCCTAAAATTTTCGTTGCGTCTTGCAACCTTTTCAATAGTCTTCACTCTGTCCGTTATTTACGCTGCGTTCTGTTTTTGCTTTTTTTTCTTTGCGCATGCGTGTGTCTCAGTGTGTGTGTATGTATGCATGCATGTGTGTGTGCATGTGTGTGTATGTATGTCTGTGTGTGTGTGCATATGTATATATGTATGTATGTGTGTGTGTGTATATATGTATGTATGTGTGTGTTTGCATGTATGTATGTATGTATTCTGCATTTGTGTGTTTTTTTGTTTCTTTTTTTATGTATGTGTGTATATGTATGTATGTACCTCTGTCTCCTTGTGTGTGCATGTCTGAGTGCGTGTGTGTGTTTTGCTGCCATGCACCATGTTTGTATGTATGGGTGCACATCTTCATATGTGTGGACAAGTGTGTGTATATGTGGCCATGTGTTTCAGTTTCTATTTGTGTATGTGGTTGTCTGTTCATATACCCTATGTACCTACCCGTCTGTATGTAGACCTGTTGGTTTACATATACATACATGTGCATGCGCACACACACACACACACACACACACACACACACACACACTCACAGACATACATACATCTATCTGCATAAAAGCCCATCAATTGTTCTACTTTACCTGTGTAAAATGTGGGTATGGGGGTATGATATCTATGTATATTTCCTATTTAATATTGGGGAAGTTTCATTTATAAGGACATACTCCCGTATTTGTCTTAGAGTTGGGTCTTTTG
>NC_068990.1:6167783-6171644 GCF_001194135.2 Octopus bimaculoides
CCATGGGCTGTGGCCTCTACAAACATCACTCCTTGATATCTGTCGGTTTTATACCACGTGTTTGCCTTGTTGGCTTTGTCACAAATTCTTTGTATCCTATTCCATTCTTTGTTTCTATATCTAGGGCAGGTACCACTGGTATCATTACTTATAATCTTATCTAACCTCTTTCTAGCTCCCCTGTATACTCGAACCCTATCTTTCTTATCATATCCAGAGAACTGCATGCGGTGCATGAAGTTCTGTATATGTTTTTTCGTTTCATAGGGTTCGCATCGTGGGGAGATGTTGTTCATTATCCTAACTAAGTCTGCTATCAGTATGTTAATTTTCATGCTGTGTGACAAAGCTGAGTTCTTGTGAACAACATGTTTTGAAGCTTTGGGTTTCATATAATACGAGTGGAGGAGCTGCACTCTATTGCTCACAGTCTCTAACCAAAGTTCAGTATCAAGTGCCGGGAGCCTATTGTTGGGGTGTTTAGTCGGGTAATCTATAGTTACCTTGATACTTTGGTGGATGGAGTTAGCTATTTGCTGGATGCTCTCCATTACGTTCCTTTTTGTTTCTACATGACTGTCACCAGAGTTGGTCCTAACTATGATATTAATGTTGGTCCTAACTATGACATTAATACCCGCCACCCTAATTCTAATAGAACATTAGGAGAAACAAACAATTATCAGAGAGAAATTTATTCATTTTAAAAAACATATAACTTATTTACTTTGATAATTTTTTATCCATTTATTTGATTTGGTCATTGGACTGCGCCTGTGCTTGGGCACCGCTTTAAAGTTTTTAGTCAATCAAACTGATCCCAGGACTTAATTTTTAAAAGTCTGGTACCTATTCTATCGGGGCTTTTTTTACCGAACGGAAAAGTTACATGGATATAAACAAATCAACACCGATTTCAAGCGATGGTGCGGTTAAACACAAAGACATGTGCATACACATATACATACATACATACATACTTACATTCAATGAAGGAGCTTTGGATCTAGGTTAGAAATTGGTTCTTTCTTGATTGGCAAGAAATCTTGAAATAAACTGAATAATGACATACATACATACATATATACATACATACATACATGCATACATACATACATACATACATACATACATACATACATACATACACACGTGAGTGCATATATATGTATGTGTGCGCATGTATGTGTGTGTGTGTGAGTGCTTGTGTGCGCTCGCTCACGCGCACTTATGTGTGAATCTATATCTGTATACACACATAGAGTTTCCAGATTCACTCTCAAGGCGCTGGCCGGTTCGGAGCTATAGTAGAAGATAATGTTCACCCAAAGTCTGCACGGTGAGACTGAACCCGACACCACGTAGTTATAAAACGAACTTCTTAACTTCACGGCTATGCTTGCGCTTATATTACGATTATGATGACTAACGTTCTTTTTATCATTTTTTCTTTTTTTTCTTTTTTTTTGCTGAAAAATTTGACGAAACTGGATCGTTTTGGAAATGAATACCAAATAAAATTTACTTGACCGAAGGCAAATGGCAACCTCATTTGAAAGAGGCTAATGACTGTCTAACATTTTTAATGAATAGAAATGCTGCTGGTCATTTAAAATTAAAACCCCTTGTTGATTTATCGACTGGAAAACCATATGCTCTTAAAAGGTTCAGCAATCATGCTCTACGGTTTATTGGAAATTAAATAGGAAAACGTGGATTACAAACCTTTATTTGAAGATTAGTTCAATTATTTGTCAAAGCCATCGAAAAATGACAATGGGAGATAATGCAATTAATCTTAGAGGAACTTGAAGCTTGAGAATGCATTGGAAAATATTAATGAAGCACGGTGTGAGGTAACAGCCAGTAATACGAGAGCTGTTTAGACAAATATAATTTCTCATTATGCAAAAAAATTTCGTGGAGTTACAGGGACCGCAACAGAAATCACTCATCTTGGTTCACAACTGGTCTAAAATCGGCAATGATAGTATCAGTAAATTGCTTTGATTCGCATAGTGTAAGCCTCGATTATGAAGATCTTTTGAATCTAAAGCAGGATCGTTCATATGATGAAGTTGATAACCAAAATAGAACATGATGCCAAGATGCAAAGGAAAGTTTTTCCATGCATCATCCCGTGATATACCAGAACATATAATCAATGATGTTTCCTGGGCTTATTATGTGCTTCAGTTCTTTCAACATCAGATACCGTCACGTAAGTGAACCAACCGGATTTGATGAAACCCCAGCTTGTTGTGTCCACTTAGCACTACACTAGATAACACTGAATCATCCAGGACTCGCACCTCCTGATCCGTAGCCACCTTGGAGCAATCTCTGCTTCCTCCACAACCAATCTGACGGCCTTCAGCCTGCTGACCTCTGTGCTGCCGAGTATGTTGTAAGCTCTGTAGAAGAACTGGCCTGCAAACCCTCAACACCCCACCTCGATGCGATCACACCTTGTTTGCCACCCAATGCTTTGGCATAACTCCACAAGCTCAGCATATTTCCTCCTCTTAATCTTGTTAACCTACCAGGGAACAGAGGGTTCTAACAGAACGACCTGCTTGGATGGTCTGAGATCAGCACAATATCCGACCTTAGTGATGTTCAGGCCACAGTTTCTGCTTCTCTGGGATAAGGAATTTTTGAAGAAGAAAGACAGGTGATTACGTATGTTAATTCAAATTTAGAGAGGGCGGCACTCGCCAGAAGATAAACTGGAAATGAGCTCGGAACCTACAGGAGCTGCTACAATTTGAAGAAGAGAATAAAATAGAAATTAGCGTCACTAATAGGATTTTTTTCTAAAGAGCAATAAAAGCGTTTTATTTCATTGTTTTTTCCCTTTTTACATATCTTGATATAAGTCAATAAACTTATAAAGCATAAAACTGGGTCCAAATCATTAATATCCAAACGTTTTTTTCATACCCAAGGTATTTCAAAAGTTTTAAAAAATTAATATTTTTCAAAGTTTGTACATCAATTAATGACATTATATACTGTGATATTTTTGAGACGCACATTACAGACAAATTTTGTGGTTAATCTGGTTGAATATCGTATCAAGAAAGAAAATTGAAGCCCCACTCAAAACAAATATTTTATAAATATAATTTCACTTTCGGTATTGTCTTTCAGTAAATGTTCTGTTGTAGTATTAGGTTGTTCCGAAAATAATAGCCGCTCTATGTGTTGTGTTTTTAAACGCAATTTCATCATAGTATTTTAATTATATTTTTGGTGAATTTCAACATACTTAATAGATGATGTATGCTCTTTAATAATTTTCTACATATTTCAGACAGAAGACATTCTTGAAGCATAGGTGCCCTTAATTAAGAACATATGAATATCCACACACCTATATATACATATATGAATATACATGTGTGTGTTCGTGTGCGTGTGTGTGTGATGGGTTTTCAGACAGTACCCTTCCTCTACCACATTCGCTCACAAGGCATTGGTTGACCCGATGTTATACAAGAAGACACTTGCCCAAGTTGCTGTACAGTGAGACTAAACCAGAACCCACAATGTGCTTATGATTTATACAGACATATCTTCCAGAAATATGGATCGATGACAAAAGAAAATATATACAATTTGTATTGTTTTAATATGTATATTTTGCTTTATTTTTCACGTGTCATTTGGTGCATGTTTTTCAATATATTATCGCTCGAAAATTGAATTATTCTATTTCATTTAACCATTTGCTAAACTTAACGTAAAAAATATTCTCGTTTTATTGTTATATTCCTGAAATATTCTCTCCCATAGATACATACATATATGCATACATACATATATATTATATATATATATATATATATATATATATAT
>NC_068990.1:6172102-6178224 GCF_001194135.2 Octopus bimaculoides
ATATATATATATATATATATATATATATATATATATATATATATATACATATACATATGTATGTATATACATATATATATACATATATATATATATACATACATATGCATGTATATGTATATACATGTATATATATGTATATATATGTATGTATGTATGTATGTATGTATGCATATATTGTATATGTATATACGTTTGCATATGTATATATACATATATGTGTGTATGTGTGTGTGTGTATTATACACCACACATACAGAGATAAAAGGGTTTTACAATATCAATAGTTCCTCCAACGTGCTACTTAAATATTACAAAAAAAACTGAATGCCTTCTAAAATTAAACTAAATGACGAGGGTAAAAGAAATATTTATTTGTAGTTAGTTATAGCTAAATAATTGATTTTTCTTTTCGTTGCATAACGTTTTGCTAGACAAACAATGTTTGAAGCAAAGGAAAAAAAAGCAGAAATAAATGTATATAAAACGAGAACAGAACATTAAAACCACAATACATGAAATAAAATATATTATTAGAAGTGGAGGGTTATAATAGTTGAGAGTGTTTGAAACCTTCCTTTGAAACTTTGAATTTTTAAACTGAATAAATAAGGTTCACAAGAGTTCAATACGATATGCAGTTATGATACAAATGCACACTCATACAGTCGCATTAGCATGCGCTTAAACGCATAAATACATGGTGTGGGTGGTGGGGAGGAATTATTCAATACAGGTATTCGAGTTTATTCGTTCATTCAAAGCTTAGAGTTCATTCATACTTTGAATTTCCCATTTCCAAAACACACGCACGCTTTTCTCTCTCTCTCTCTCTCTCTCTCTCTCTCTCTCTCTCTCTCTCTCTCTCTCTCTCTCTCTCAAAGATGCTCGCGTGTGTGCGTACACATATAAGCATGCAATACATATGTATGTGTTTATATACATAAATAAATGTATATAGGTATGTGTCTGTATTGTCGAAGATGCACGCACACAGACACGCGTGTCTATATTAATGAATGTGTGCATGTGTGTATATATGTGTGTCTGTGTCTGTGTGTGTGTGTGTGTGTGTGTGTGTGTGTAAAGTAAAATGCAAAGTGGTGGTGGTGGTGATGGTGTTTGGATAGTGAAAAGTGTATTTCTTTTAATTGAACTGGGTTTTTATATCACCTATCACTTAACGCATGCACATTAGCGCAATTTCGTGAAATATTCACGATTATTTACGTGGCAGATATATGCAATTTAACAAAAGGTTGTATCATATGTACGGGATATTTCTTTTTTGTTTGTTTGTTTGTTTGTTTATGGGGGAAATGGAAAAATAAGATTGAATATTTATTCTATGAGTGCTGTGTATTAAGTCTATAAAATTGTGCGTAAAGTATATAAAGTGCACTAGGTAATCATCGTATTCGAATTTCTTTCATTTTTCAATAATCAGCAGATGAGTGACTTCCTTTCCATACAGACACAACACAGGCTATGCTTTCGGATTTTTTGGATAAAGTTTTCAGAAATAACCTAATAGGTTTACCATTAACTTCGTGAAATATTCGCGGGTCCCGGTAGTAAACATATAATTTTAACATCGATATAATAAGTAGACAAAATTGTTACACCAACAGTTTTTTTTTTTTTTATCCGAGAGCAGAAAAAATAGAAGCAACCTGACCTTCATCAGAGTAGTATACCTATCTTCGGCGCAACATGGGCATTCGTTGAATGTTCACACTGGGGCTCAAGTAATCTGGTGAGCCTAATTTGCATAACTGACCCTTGACCCATCAATTGTCCTCTCACTATAAATAAGGAATTTATTTTCCCCACATCCAGCACTTATTCACACCCGTACATATGCGCAACTGCATGTATCCTTTAAAATCCCCTTCTCTACCTCTCTACCCACTTCTGTCTCTCTCTTCCCCTCTCATCCTTTGACCCTCACCCTTACCCTCGTTTCATCTCACAATCATACATGTAAAAAAAACTGGGTTGAAGAATTACCACTTGAATGCTGGCGTGCAGGTCATTAGCTAAGAGACCAATCTATGGAACATAATTTTGATTGGTTTAAGAGCCAAACAAGATTGTCTTTACTGTGTTTTGACAGTCTTTTTTTATCCATATGTTTCGTTCAGATTTTTCACATCTCTGACACCCATAAACTGGATGTGGTGGTTTCATGCCTCCAGTAATAAAGAGCCCAAGTTTTTTACTCAATTATATCCGATGACTGTTAATTTACTTTTCTACACTTAGAAGGTTCTTCAACAAGAAACTGTTTGGTAACATGAATCGATTTTTATTAGAATAAATTCATAATGTTGTATAATGTATACACTTATTTATATATAACATGCACGAGCCCAAAATAGCGTTTCTCTGTGAAGGTTGCTAGCCTATGGCACATGCACTAAAAGTGATGTATTGTGTTATTAAAAATATTGCATTGCGCATCTTTATATCTATACAACACAAACCAAAACCCTGCTCAACTACATTACCTTTTCGCCGATTGCATATATGCGTGTGCAAATTGTTATGCTCACCTCTTTTGCAGAGGTAAGCAAATGACAAACTGCATCTTAGATTGTCTTCGCCAGTACATTTTGATATATGTTCACTACATCATTAACATAAGTCAGTTCACTTTTGATAATGATACGATATTTGAAAAAATTTGGTGGTTTGTTCTGTGACACTTTTCATAATAGAGAGAAAGCAGAGCGGCCGTGAATACAGGTAGCTGAAAGGATTTCTGGAGTAACGTCATTCGACAACGTGTGGTACACAGAGATTTAAGTCTCTCCCGCCTGAGCTGCTTCTTCTCAGCATTGAGAGGTCAAGGCTTCTGACTACAGACAAGCGATTAGAATGTCGCAGGAAGGAATCGCACGACTGATTCTTCAATTCGAGTCAACCGGTAAGAGACTTAGAGCTACGTCATAAATGAGATGGTTGAATAGTAATCAAAATCTCGTGAATCCAGCCAGAAAGCCTAATGACGGTTGCTTCTTATAAGACCCTAAGGAGGAGGTAACTGAGGTTTCTATTATTACGACACTCCCAGGGATAGTGGGCAAAGACGATGAGTGACTGGATGGATTTGTGCTTTGTTTGTCCTTTATGAATAGTTACAGGTTTGTACTTCTTTCGAACATTAAAACTTTTAAAAAAGTTTATATTTTACCATCATAGTGGATCGAAAATATCTTTTTAAAAATAGAAAGCAATAGTAAGCGTGAATCCAATGAACAGTTGAAAACGAAGTCTTTTATGGTTTGTCCTTCAGGAAAACCATTTTATGAAAATGATTTATCACGTAATAGAAAACATGATCTCAATAGGCGTTACAAATCACCCCAGACTAAAAATAGAAAGGGAACTAAAGCCAGTGTTTGTGTCTGAATTACAGAAACGATGTAAGGATGAAGCAAGAAATCAAAACACGGCATAATATATTTGTATATTATATATCTTTATTGAAATGAATTGTGGAAATTTGGCTTTGAAAGAAACATTCCACGAAATTTTATTACCGTTGATCAAACAAAACCAATACGAAAACTTTTTGTAATGAAAAAAAATTGTTAGATCTTGTATCCAAATGTAAGCAAGATATCTTAATGATTAAAATATCAAAGGAAATTAATCTGTCAAAGCAGTTAGGAAACTCACAGAAGATATCTCTCGTGATGTATATGAATATCTGAAAAGCTCTTTTTTCCATGTTTGGTTTTATTTTCTTAAATTTTCACTGAATCTGCCGATAAACGTGATATAGACTCCAGATAAGCACTTTCATAAGAGGAATTTATGACAATTTTACAAGTTTTGAAGAATTTATTGGTTTTAAATTGTTTCGCGGAAGAAACAAGACGATCAGACGTATTTCACAAAGTAAAGTCATGTTTAGAAAATTTACACTTCCAGTAAATTTGTTAGGTTTTATACTGAAAGAATTCTACCGAGAGCCGATAAAGCCGTTGGGGCTACAACTTGATTTAAAGATTCTTTTAAACTGTTTCTTCTAAAATACTACAGCATTATATTCCAAGAGCTATTATGTGGGGGGAAAAAACTTTTACAGTTTGTCGAATGTTATGTTAACGATCTTGAAATGAGTGAGTAAAATTAGAACAAGAGCATTTAACGGGAGAAAATTCAGCTAATATTACAAAATGTTAAATTTGGAACACAGCAATCTTGAAATGTTCAGTTTTGCTGGAGGACAGATTCTGAATAGATTTTGGAAATTGAAATACACTGTTCATAATTTTCTAGAAGAGAAAAATGAACTGTCCAAAGAAAGAACAATTTTATGTAATAACAATTGGCTATTTAGTTGATGTGACCAGTCATCTCCATTACCTAAACTTGAAGCTACAGAGCAAGAACAAATTGTTTCCTAGTTTAGTAAATGATATGAATGCATTCACGTTGAAACATTTAGAGGTAAAACTGTTTATCTCTCAGCTATTTACCCTGATGAAAAATAAAAGAGTAAATGTTCTGGTGATAATGGCAATTTTTATAAACTAGGGCGAGAGAATCGGATTGCTGCAAGTCATTTGAAAGTCATTTTTGTAATCTTGCTAAATGAGTTTGCATAACATCGGTGGTGCGCATAGGGGAGGATGGTATGCATGGGCGATTGATAGTCTTCCATAAACAGCCTTGCTCGGATTTGTCCCTCGAAGGGTAACTTTCTAGGTGCAATCTCATGGTCATTCATGACCGAAGAGGGTCTTTTGAGATATGTAAAAAACAATTATTGAATATACCTTTAGCATATTTGAGGCCATTACTGCTACTAATAACAGCAAAATCATCATCAGATGCTAGATCTTTCTATTATTTCGTCCAACTCCTGTATATTTATATATGTATATATGTATATATATGTGTGTGTGTTTGTACATATATATGTATATATAGATATGTGTGTGTGTGTTTATTGGAGCCCTCTCTGCTCTCTTTTCGTAGGGTTTCTTCTCTTGTTGGGGTTGCTTTTGTTGTTGGGGTTGCTTCTGTTGTTGTGGTGTGGGTAGTGCATTCCTTCTGTTTTAGTTGTGGGCAGAAGGCTTTCAGATGGTTATTCTGTCCGCATTGATAACATCTTGGCCTTCTGCCCTCAAATGTGACGTTCAGCATAGCGCCTTCTGGAAGGTTGAGTTGGTCAGGAATTTGTTCCAAAACGTTTTGGTTTATTTGGACTATTATTTGCAATTCTTGACCAGTCCAGTTGTTTTTTGCTTGTTTCTCGACAAGGATGATTCTGATTTTATCTTCTGAGTCGAGGAGGACGGTTGCGACAATCCAGCAAGCGTTCATTTCTGTTGGTATCTCCAGTATTTTCATCTTGGCGACGCGCCGTCCCAAGTATGTTGGAACTAGGACAAGTTCACTGTTTCTCAGCTGGGTTGTTGGGTGCTGTTTTGCTACGTCTTCTGTAGCAAATCTGACTTCAATTGTGCCATATTTCTTACCCCTCGACAGATATGTTACGTCTTTCCAAATGGGTTGCAAGCATTTTTCAACTGCTTGTTTTGTGTCAGTTTCTGAACGTCTACTTTTTAAAGATATATTTTTGTACACTATGGTACGTTTGTTTGTATTGTGTATAATATCTGAAGGTGTGTTTATCGAAACGCATCTTTCGCTTTTTCTTTTTAACATGTTTCTGTAATCTTTGAGAGATTCTACAGAAACGTTAATGAATTCATTTCTAGGCCTTGTCATGAAAACAAAACCTTGGCTGTTTAATGCATTGGGTTGTTGTTGTTGTTGTTGTTGTTGTTGTTGAGTGTTCAATGTGTTAGTGTTAGTGGGGGTAGTGGGAGGGCTTGGATTCAGAGATGATGCGACGCTAGCAGCGTCCATTAGCTGAATTTCCTTGCTCTTTTCCTCTTCTTTCTCGCGTTTCTTTTCTTTTTTTTTCCTTTTGTTGCTCAGCGTTGCACGTGCTAGCAATACTTTGGTCGTCCCTCTCTCTCTGTCTTTTAAGGCGCAGAGAGGGCGGAGACAATTAATTTTTAAACTTTTTTGGCTGTTTTCCGACAGCAGAAGAGGGGGAGTCAACAAGAAAGGAAGAGTTGACGCCCTTTTCCAAGGAC
>NC_068990.1:6178466-6180636 GCF_001194135.2 Octopus bimaculoides
ATAATAATAATAATAATAATAATAATAATAATAATAATAATAATAATAATAATAATAATGATGATGATGATGATATCTTGCACAAAGAAATGAAAGACAAGGTCATCACTGCATATTTCAAGCGCCTCAAACTTCTCTTGAAATCAAACCTCAACGTAAGGAACCTTGTGACTGTCATCAATATATGGGCTGCTGCTGTAGTCCGCTATATTGCACTCATCCGGAAAGGATACAAGCGGAGATTGACCAACTTGATCGCACTACCCGAAAGACAATGACAATGCATGGTGCCCTCCACCCTAAGGCAAATGTACACAGGCTGTACATGAAGAGAGGTAAGGTTGGACGTGGGCTGATTAGCGTACGGGAGTACATCGACAGTGAAAGAAGAAACATGGCAGAATATTTGGTCAACGGCAAAGGAGACCTGCTATAGTATGCTGCTAGTGCAGAAGGGGTTAACAAAAATGGACTTGAGAGTGCTCATGAATTTCGAACAAGAACAGCCAACGGGAGAGAAGAAACCCTACTCCGTATGGAATTACGTGGTCAATTCCACCGTGAAACCAACAAATTAAAAGACCAGGAAACGTCATGGAGGTGGGTCAATAAGGGTGACCTAAAAAAGAATACTGAAAGCCTAATCATCGTGGCCCAGGACCAGGCATTGAATACCAACTCAATGAAAAAGAATATATGCCAAACAGAATGTGTGGGAAGAGGGTCGAAAGTGTAACACATTGTTAGTGCTTGTAAAATCTTGTGCAGAAAGAGTACAAGTGTAGACACGACAAAGTAGCCCAAAACTTCCACTGGCTACTATGCCGTAAGTATGGATATGAGTTACGGGTGCTTGGTACCAACATACACTGGAAAAGGTAACGGACGAAAAAGAGGCTGCAAAGATCATCTTGGACTTTGATTTCCAGACAGACAAAGTGTTAGAGCACCGAAGTAACCTTTAGGGGGGACAAACAAGAGTGCTAATAATCTACGTAGCAATGCCAGGAGATCAACACATCATCATGAAAGAAAGAGAAAAAGTTGATAAATATGGAGACCTGAGAATTGAGATCGCTAAGATGTGGCAGCTACGAGAGTCGAACATAAAGGTTATCCCTATCGTCATCGGAGCATTGGATTCAATACCACCCAATCTGAAAAAACATCTGAAAAACTTAGAGATACCCTACAAATTAGATATATTGCAAAAGTCGGCATTACTTGGAACTGCACGCATATAGCGTAAAGTACTGTCTGAGGTACACACAATATCTTCAATCAACAACCTCACGATATTTTATACTGTGCGACGTCTATAATAATAATCCTTTCTATTATAGGCACAATGCCTGGAAATTGCAATCTCTGCCAGTTTGCAGCCTTCCATAAATTCTAATTTTGGTCCAGGGCCACCAATTTTGAGGGTAGACTGAAATCGAAACCATTGACCCCAGCACTTGACTGATACTTTATTTTATCGATTCCGAAAGGATGAAAAACAAAATTGATCTGGGAGAGATTTGAGCTCAAGAACGTAAAGAGATGGAACAAACTCCGCTTAGCATTTTGTCCGACGCACATTTTGACTGCCAGCTCGCCGCATTAAGAAAATGAAGGTATAGGAATTTGCGCTTATAGGCGATGTAGTTCTTTTTAGCTTGTATCTACGTGTGCGAGCGCGTGTCTGCGTGGTGCGTGCGTGTGTGTGTGTGTGTGTGTGTGTGTGCGTGCGTGTGTGCGTCCGTGTGTGTGTGAGTACGCGCATTTATATGTGTCAGTTCTAAAAGAAACCTTTTCCTAAGAATACATTCAAATACATTCAATTCAGTTGTCAGAAAATATGACACACAGGCATAAGTATCTGAATAAGAACTGCCAACATTGAAACAATTGTTCAGCATCCAGCTCTATGTATGTACTTCTTAAACGAATTAACAATGCATAGTCAATAGCAATAGTTTTGTACTTAATGTAATAAGCAAATATAGAGGTAAGGAAATACGCGCGCGCGTGTGTGTACACTCGTATGTATGTGTGTATATGCTTAAAACATTAGATGTGCAGGTAGATAGATAGATAGATAGATAGATAGATAGATAGATAGATAGATAGATAGATAGATAGATAGATAGATAGATAGATAGATGCATAGGTGTATATATATATA
>NC_068990.1:6182484-6186359 GCF_001194135.2 Octopus bimaculoides
GTAAATATCATAAGATAAAGATAATAAAATGACTACACGTGTTTCATAACTAATTTTCAAATAGAAAGGAAATTTAAATCGATTAAAATCAATTAAAATTATCGAAAATAAATTCTATTAAAAAATACAGCTAATCGTCAGGTCTTAAATAGAACAATAATTATAATAAATAAATATATATATCAACCAATAATAAGTACCAAATGAATTTATATAAAATACTTATTTTATAAAGATAGAAAAATTATAAAAAATATCAAAATAATAAACATTCCATAATCATCCTTACATCCATTATAATATATGCTAACATGTATATTATATACAAAAACCAGCTTACATAAATTAGTGGTTCGGCAAAAGTAACCGATAGAATAAGCACTAGGCTTGCAAAGAATAAGTCCTGACGTCGGCTTGTTCGACTAAAGAGTTCCAGTATGGCCGCAGTCAAATGACTAAAACAAGCAAAAGAATAAAAGAATATACACATGCACACACACACACACATATATATATATATATACATATACACACACTCACACACACACATATACATATATATACATATATATATATATATATATATATATATATATATATATACACATGCATATGAGTGCACATACACATGCACACACACACATACACACACACATGCACACACACACACACACACGCTCACACACACATAAACAACATACACACACGCGCGCATGCACTCGCACACATGCATATACTAATGTTTGTTCACATACTCTAACGTAAGTATTAGTAGATATACGCTAATACTGACATGAAATGAAATCTCAAGAGGAAAATAAGAAATGAAAAATAAATAAATAGATAAATAAATAAATTCATTCTAACCTATTAAAGTTATCGATTTAGTCTAGAATGTTTCTTAACTCAAAAGTTGATTTCATGCTAAGGATCATGGCGAAATATAATTACTTCAGTTATAGCATCAGTTAATTAACAGTTAACTGAAAGTCAACTCTCAAATTTTATAACTGAAATACATGGATGCTAGTGACCTTACTTGGATTTTTAGCAAACTGAAAGTTGTGGCGTGCTGTAACGCTGCCAAACCTTAAGTTGCAAATTATCATTCGTAGCTATTAATTAAATTATCCTGCCCATTTCGCTTAAAGGTTCTTTAGAATCTTCACCAACTGGCTGAGAGCATTTTATATATCTATTCTTTATATTGAAAAACCACCCTCGCCCTACAATTTACTTAGGCAATAATACAAACTTTGGAAGGCTTCCTCTTCTAGCTTGCACATGCAATAATCTGAATTAGACTAGAGGATACGACACGATAGTATTAACTAAAATAAGATGTTAGAATATAGAAACCTCAATAAATAAGGATTTGGCAGAATTCTTAACTCTGTACCGACTGAAGATTTCTTTGGCCTTCATTTGCTTTCTTGTCAGTTTGTATCTTGAAACGTTGATAAATTTTGATAAATCTGGACGGCGTGGTTCAGAAGGAATGGCCGAGCGCCAGGTTATATATTGCTTGCGAGAATTACTGTGAGAAAATACCCATGAATGATATTTGCATGAAAAAGAAATAGTTAAGTGTGTGCTTATGCACTTGATATCGGCAGCTGATGCTACATTTATATTCCATTGTAATCTTCAGTATGAAAGTAACTTTTAAGAAAAGAACGTTCAATAGTGATTACATTTCTTTCTTCCTTTCTTTCTTTCTTTCTTTTAGAGATTTCATTTCATTTCAATAAAATGCTTATCGTAAATGCCTGTGTGTTTAACATGCTACAACGTCTAAGGCACAGCACGATTTTCGAATCTAAATTGGCTTAGACCTTATAATACTGTGTATAACACACAGTTACACAACTACAACAAGAGTAGATATTCGACCCGGGGCTATAGTAGAAGACACTTGCCGAGGGTACCATGCAGTGGGACTGAACACGGAAGCCTACGCTTGGAAAGCAAGTCTCTTATCACACAGCAAGCTTTGTTTTCTTTTTTTTTTTCACCAATATGCTAGTAACCTTTGTTATTTTATCAACACTGCGCCAACGAAATCAAAATAATTTAGAAACACCGGATTAATCATTTAATTTCGTTCAAGAAAGGTAAGGGAGATAAATTCGAGTGGTAAATTTGGCAACTTGAGAAAATGACTGAGAATATGTTCTACCTGCGGCAGAAAAAATAGTTTAGTGAGTACTAATATGTTGCCTTGCACTACTTAATATCTGTGACTTATATTCTTGAATGCGAATGTTCGTTAGAGTAACGGACAACCAACAGAGATTGGTAGTTCGTACCCTGCACCAGAGATGAAATGCTCATAGATGAGACCAAATTACTGCTCTAAGCATTTGGAAGTGACACCTCCCAAATGCTTGCAACGAGGGCTTTATTGGCCTACAATTCTGAATTCAACTAACACGCTTTGCTTTTTCTGATAATTTAATCAAATAATACCAGATAATATATATAATTTTTTTTGTATATGCATAGTTAGTAAAGTGTGTTTCCTGAATACCAGTTTTTTAAATGGTGTAAACATAAACATATACTCGAACACACACACATATATACTTATATACATGAAGGCATTGGTCAACTCGAAGTCACAGTAAGAGACACTTGCCCGTATTGCTCGGCGGTTGGACCAAAACTCAGAACGACGTACCAGCGAAGCGAACCTCTTAACCACAAATCTAATACCTGCGTCAATACGTGTGCGCACGCACGTATATGTGTATGCAATTAATGTATGTATGTATGTATGTATTATGTAGGAAGGAAGGAAGGAAGGAAGAAAGGCAAATGCTACTGGTAGCATGTAACTCAGTACAACCTGTCGCATGGTCGGGCTGTCGGCGACTAAACAGGCAACCCTACCGAGCCTGCTTGCTAAGGAGGGTGGTTTTCGTTGGACACCCTATAGGATGAATGACAAACTTGTCAAAAGCCAGATGAACTAAGAGTCAACGGCCATCAAACAACTGGGTGTGAGAGACCCCTAGTCTTTTGCTTAGAGATTTCTCATGGAGAAGGAAATTCCGAAATAACACCTGCCTCTTTGCAAAGCTGGAGGTCTCGCTCTTACTTGTTTCTGGATTAATTAACTTTTGTGTGGGAGCCTTTGCGGTGTTGTACTAGATGTTATTGACTTTAAATTTCAGCAAAGATATTGCTTATATTCAATGTCTTTCACATCAAGGACAAGCTAATTTGTCAGTGATGGCCATACTTGTCTACGAGTTGACAAGCACCATGTATGTATGTATGAATGTATATATGTATGTATGTATGTGTGTATGTATGCGTATTTCTGTGTGGGTGGGTGTGTGTGTGTGTGTGTGTACAACCAAAACTCCTCTTCTGAAATATCGATGGTACTTCTTTAAGGATGCTACTATACGGCCAACTGGAGAATTGCTACGACTCCTGGCGCAGACATAATTCAGAGCATGGTGAAATGCATAGATTGCTCATAGATTCTATTGCACCTTTCGTATAACCTTCAGTTTATCACTGGTCCAAGAGAACGAGGAGGACAGAGCCCTTCTTCTCTATGTTTCAAGTTCAGCGCAAGTCAGAAGTGAAATTTCTTGAAACCACAAACAGCTGATCTTTCATTACAATCGTCCCTTCGGCCTATATCGTGCATTTGTGACAATGAAATACCGTTACTTTTGTAGTTTCCCTTGGTGTTGAGGGCACGCGTTGCCAATAGCATAGTCAGGAAGCAGTCGCGCGTATGCTGCCTCCGCTGCTGACGCTCTTAAAGAAGTGCCAACGATTTTTAAGAGATATGTTTGTGTTATCTTCGAAAACGAAAGATGAACGAGTGTGTGTGTGTGTGTGTGTGTGTGTGTGTG
>NC_068990.1:6186851-6189307 GCF_001194135.2 Octopus bimaculoides
GTGTGTGTGTATGTATGTGTATATATATATATAAAATATATATATATAATGTATATACATATATATACATATATATATATATATATATATACATATCAACGTATGCATAGATATATGTATATAAATATGCATGTGTGTGTGTGTGTGTGTGTGTGTGTGTGTGTGTGTGTGTTTGTGCGTGTGTGTTTGTGTCTGTGTGTTCACGTACAGGTGGCTATATGGAGGCGGCTTATGATCATAAAAAAAGATGTAGATTGATTTGCAAAAACAAGAACCAGGAACGGGAAAACAAGAAAATGTGAGCAGAAGGGAAAAAAAGAACTTTTTTAATAAAAAAAAAAACAGAATGAAGGAAACACATAAGCAGAATAACAGATAAAAATGAATATAATAAAAAAAGAAAGACATTTTAAACAATAAATATAAAGGAAAGCTAAAACAAAAAAAAATGAAAGCAATATAATATGAGATTAGTTTTAGGCCTTTGTACGTAGACTAAATAGCGCGTGCGTGTATGTGTGTGCGCGTGTGTGCGTGCGTGTGTGTGTATGTGTAAGTGTGTGTGTGTGTGTGTGTGTGTGTGTGTGTGTATGAGTGAGTGTCGTAGTCTGTATTTCGTGATTGTGTGTTAGTGTGTTGTGCTATTCCTTATGTGTGGATGTGTGTGTGTGTGTGCATATATACGTACACATATACATATATACATATCTATGTATGCGCATTTGTTTCCATGTATTTATATATCTAGCTAGCTAGTTATCCGTATATATATATACATATATAAATATATATATATATACACCTGTCTTCGTCTTATGTTTTTCTATAAAGTTCAAATATATATACGCACACACGTGTGTGTATGTATGTATGTATGTATGTATGCAGTTATACATATATTTGCATGCATGCATGTATATATCTATATCTATATGTACATACATATATACATACATATATATATATATATATATATTCATGAATATAAACGTTTGTATTTGAGTGAATTTCTCTTTAAAATGTGCGCGCGTGTGTGTGTGCGTGTGTGTGTGGTTGAATGTGCGTATGGTGTGTGTGAGGTTATGCTTAGGTATGTGTACTTATGTCTGAATATGTATGAGTCTAAACGTGTGTGCAGGTATGTGTGTGTGTGTGTGAGTGCGTGCGCGTGCCTTCGTGCACGCAGCTATGTGTGTATGTGTATACGTGTGCGTGCGTGTACGTGTGCGTGCGTGTACGTGTGCGTGCGTGTACGTGTACGGGCGTCTACGTGTGCTTATATGTATGTGTGTATATGTGTGTGTGTGCGTGCGTGTGTTTGTATATATGTGTGTGTGTATGTGTGTCTAAATAAACAGGTAAGTGTATATGCATATATGCATGTGTATGTTTGTATGTATCGCTGAGCAAACTACACACGCGCGCGACACATACACACACACTCACACACACACTCTTACAGACACACACACGCATTTATATATACACACACACACACACACACACTCTTACAGACACACACACGCACTTATACACACACACACACACACACACATCGCACAGTATTATTTTCCTTGATCCGAATGGATTGATTTCCTGAGTATATTTGTTTCCTGTAGAGACTCACTCCAAGATTAACTTGCCACAAACTACTTTCTTAAGATCTTTTTATTATTTCAGTCTATTTTGAAACAAACGGTACATCATTATTGTTGTCGTCATCGTAGTCGTCGTCGTCGTCGTCGTCGTCTGGGGTTGCCTTGTTTTTGTGTTTTGTTTAGTTGTTGTTGTTTTTGCTTTGCTGCGTTGTATTGTCTTTGTTGTTGTTCTGTTGTTTATCATAATGTCTTGTTTTGTGGTGTTGGATTCTTGTTGATTTGTTTTGCTGTGCTGTCTAATTTTGTTATATTGTCTTGTTTTGAAGTGTTTTATTGTTATTTTTTGTATTGGTTTGTTTTGTTTTCGTTGTCTTGTTTTTTTTAGAGTTGTTTTCTTTTGTTGTATTCCATTGTTTTGTTTTATTGTTTCGTTTTGTGTTATGTTATGCCAACATGTTGTGTTGAGTTGTTTTGAATTGTTTTGGAAAACTAAAACAAGTGATATAATAATGACCCATGAAAGAGAACCAGCTGCAACTGACGAGATTTGAACCATGGACCCAAAGTTTTAGGATCCCATCAGTTTTAGTCTCTTTATCTTTCCTTCAATGAGGCTTCCCTTACACTTCTATGTGATTGCTCGATCTGATAGAAATAACTATCCAATTCTTTCTCAAATCATACACCCAAATGCCTTAGAAGGGCGTATTGGCATGTTCGTCCGTTGGAGCGCCGAGGACCATCTAGAGATCCTTAAGGGTGACTGAGGAGTGGCGCGGTGGCTTTGTTTAAAGTGAAAAGAGTTGCGCACCCTAAGCCTCACTCTCTCTTTCTTTCTCTCTCTCTCTCTCTTTCTCT
>NC_068990.1:6189324-6194067 GCF_001194135.2 Octopus bimaculoides
TCTCTCTCTCTCTCTCTCTCTCTCTCTCTATCTCTCTCTCTCTCTCTCTCTCTCTCGTCAAGACGATATGGAGACGACTGGGGATGGAAATGGGTGCAGAGGATGACCAAGGTATCTTATTTGCTTCATCTTGCTCTCCGCCCTCCATAAAGCGTTGCTGCAGCCGCATTCACTTCCGCTAATCCATGGAGGTTTCTACTGCAGAGTTCGCTGGATCCAGTTTTCCCGTGCACAAGTAGGCAAACCTCCTTAGACCACTATTGTTCTCAGGTCTACTCTAACCCGGTATAGTAGGACCTGTCAGGAACCCAGCTATGGGTTAATTAGTGCGCATTGTAACGTCATCCTAAACATACATCATATGGGATGATCATGGCTAGAATGCCTTTATTAATGCAGCAAACTGGCAGGGTCGTAAGAGATTGAAAAAATAGTTTGCTGTGTTTGTTCTATCTATTTACATTCTGAGTTCAAATCCTAACAAGGTCGGCTCTACCTTTCAACTTTTCGGAGTCGAAAATGTAAAAGTACCAGTCAAGTACTTGGATTGATATAATCGATTAACCTCCTACTCTTATCGTTATTGTCTTTGTGCCAAAATCTGGAGTAATTATTATTTTGAGATCGATAGATTTTGTCAAGCCATCGTCACGAGATGTTTAGTGAAAATTCTGATCGACTGCCGTCAAATAAAAATTAGTTCTTCATTGTTGCTGACTGGGATTGGGTCAAACAACGACGACTGTACTCTCCCATCTCAAGCAAACAAAAGAACCTCTACGTAGTTTTATATCCTACTAGATATAGCAGTCAAACTTTCCTTTGTATCACACCCCAAAGTTACTTACATGTTAGATAATATAGTCCTAGATGTACTCTAAAAGGCAGGCTTGCCATGACTGGATTTCATTTCAAAATAAGCCTGCTGGTGTGGGTTTAAACGACAGCTAAAACAGCCTCTTTCACCATGAATCATTACCGGAGCTTCAATGCAATCGTACGACTTTCTGTGCCTTAAATTGTGCCTCCTACCGACTTGAACACAGATGGACACATTGGATAATCTAGTCTGAGATACTATGTATAGAGAGAGAAAAAAAACGTGATATTCACTGCTAAAGCAACTTTAAGCATCACCCAGCTCAATCAGGCTGACTTGAGGTTAAACTACAGCAACCTAATTCGCCATAGCTTCCAGGCAGAGAAAATTTTCATTGCCAAAGGAAGATGAAATGAAATTCACAATAGTTTACGACGACAGCAGGAACAATCCTACACGTAGTAACAACACTTCATTCATAGTTCCACAAATCAGTAATCCGTGGACACTAAATTCTTTCTATTATAGGCGCACTGCCTCAGATTTGGGGCTATATGGATCTAACTGGTATTTGTCTTTATCGACCTCGAAAGGATGAAAGGCAAAATCGACCTCAGAAGTATTTAAAGAGGTGGAAGAAATGACGTGAAATATTTTGTCCGGTGTGAAAATGACTGGCTGCTCGCCGCATTATCCGTGGGGATTGATTAAGTCTACCTCACAAGAACAGGATTGGCTTCTACTATAGGCTTCCATACAGTTTCTATTTACCAAATTCCATTCACAGGTCTTTGATCGGCCCAGGGGTATATAGCAGGGGTATATTTCCTACCTCTGTCAAGATACAACTAGATTGTTCCAGCAACTCATAGCTGATATTAAAGGCTTTGAATCTTTTTTTAATCGCTGGTCAAAGTCGTAACATTACAATTTCTCTGGTTCGTGAAAGAAGATCTATGATTATACTTACAGGCGCGCAAGGTGGCTTACCGTGCAATTTCTGCCAAATTCGCTCACAATTGGTCGGTCCCGGTGCTATAATGGCCACGAGCCAGACAATGGTTGTACGATTCATCTCTTGTTTATACTTGTAGAATTATTTAATAGAAGCACACCTTGTAGTGCTTCTATTAATCAATAAAACACGTTGCCAATGCTTTCACTTTTCTATACAAATTAGAGCAAACCAATTTAGTTCTGTTTGAGTTTGTGTAGACTAAAATATTTGCGATCAGAAAATGAGAAATTTTTTTCTCACATGATGAAAAAAAAACGCTGAAGCTAGTCAGGTCCATCTCGCTTTTTTATCAACAAAGAGAGAAGCATCTGGTTTAAAACAGTCTCGGCGATGCTAAAAATGTTAGTATACTGATAACGTTCTTGAAATAATTTCGAAGAAGCGATAAATTTCTTAAAACATAATCGCATTCATCTAGTAATAACACTTTTGTGAGTCATCTTCTCATAACTCACAAACAACAGCCAGTTTAATCTCTAAGTTCATTTCCTCAAGCCTCAAAGTTTCTGCCATTTCAAGAGAGTCTAGTCTGAAGTGTATTTGCAAAACTTGATAATGATTTTATTTGTTTGTGAAAAATGATTGTTTACAAGTCGAGTATATCTGCTCGACTGGAAAACATCAGTGTCAATTGGCTTAGTTCTAGATAATACGGATGTCTTCGTAAAAATGTTCAACCGTTCCGATGAAAGTCACTGAAGAGGAAGTTGTTTCAGCAGATGATTTTTAAAAGAGCTTTGTGGTAATGGGTAGAGGGGTGTGTAAATACGACCGCAGAAAAAAAATTCATTAAGAAATGCCATGTCACAAGTGTGAAGAAAAATGCCATTTTTGTCACGTGCAAATCATGCATCACATCAACAGGGCGCCATTATAATTATAAACCAAATCTTTAGTTTTTACGGTGGACTGGGGGGAGCTTTTTTATTGGGTGCGGGTGTTATTGGCTCATCCTTTATCTCCTTCATTCATTAATATGTGATTAACAATCAATCCATCAATGCAGGCTTTAGCTGCCAGTGGAAGCGTTGAAATTTTTATCCAAACTAATCTTGCAAAGCGGAATGATTTAGTCATTGATCCGTTCAAATGCAACATTGTAATAGCATTAACACAGCTCAGTATCCGAATTCCGGAAACATACGAAGTTGACATTCGGTATTCTGAAGAGTTGTACAAACAGCAGTCGCTAATAGTTACACACACTCTCTGGCCGCATGTAACACGGCGCTAGAATTTCATCTCCCAACATTCTTCAATGATATTTCGGTTTAAATGGTTCTGAAACTCTTCAAGTGGCGTCAAATTTTGCTTTGCTCAAAGATTCCGCTTTTTACATCCTTCATTAATTGAAATCCAAATTAATACAGTTTCCATTTCGACGAGACCAACAACTAGCGAAATACAGAAAACATCTGATTCCACACTTGTAATGAATCCTTTCTTCGGTTGAATTTTCAGTTTTATACTTATAAAACCATCATTTCACTAAGTTTGTCTATATGCAAATGTTAATTTGGAGCCTCTAAAGAGTACAATTGATTTAGTAACAAATTTATGTAACCATACATGAACTCACACGCACACACCAGCTAGAACACACACACACGTACACATACATGCATACACACACGCACCTGTTACTGTCACATACTGTGAAATTTTATAATTACGTCAAACTTTTCAAATTTTGTATATTGAAATAATTTTCCACGTTAAATACGATTTTGCCATGTATTTGTTCCAGAAAAAATGCAGAAAAATGTTACTGAGGTTTAAAGTTTAATCAATTTTACCTAATCAGAAAGCAGAATTTGGAAGCTAGCATTTTCTGCACGATAACATTCTATCATAAAATGAAAGCAAAATCATTACGAGGGGGAATTTTTATTAAATAAACGAAAGCAAAGCATTACGACAGCCAAAGTTATAAGAACTTCTGGAGTTTTAATAAGTTTTAATGAATAAAGTCATGTGAAACGGTCGAACAGACATGTAAATAATTTAAAAGTAAAAAAAAAATCGTCAACGAAGTTTTTTGGTAAAAAAAATTGCACAAGAGGCCTATATGTCGGGGAAAGCATGGTTTGACATGGAATAAAGTAAAATTTATATCAGACATTCTATTGTAAAAATTGCCCAGCAATGACGGGCTATTCCGTTAGTATATGTGTGTGTGTGCATGTGTGTGTGTGTGTGTGTGTGCGTGCGCGCGTGTGTGTGTCTCAAAATTTAGCGCATTACGTGTGTCTGTGTGTGTGTGTAGGTAAGTATGTATGTATAAATATATGTTTGCATTGGTTTTGTGAATATACAGTTGTATTGTATAATACGTTGTACGCATATTAATACAAACATGTAAACGTAATTTATTCCACACTAAAATTATAACTACATGATGAAGGTTGCAAAACGGCAGTAACCCTATGGATGTCAAGTGGTTGATTAAAAATATATTCACCTCTCATACTTCCTGACATTTTATAGCTTATATACTTCTCACGAGATAATTTCATCGATCTGATCTGTATTTCAGCAGCATGGACACTCTGCATTAGACTCCTCTGTATTCGATTACTATGTGATCTGTTAACCGATTCCATGCGGAGCTTTCTGTGATAGTCCCACAATACTCTGAATCTGATACTACAAATATTCAAAAACAGACGAGTAAACAATAAGCAGATGTATTAGTTTGATACTCGGGAAGAATGGAAAGGTCTTTGACGTTTCGAGCCTACGCTTTTCGACAGAAGAGAATGAGAGGGGGAAAAATGGAGGGAGAAAGAAAAAATGGAGAGAATATATATGAATAAAACAAGTATTATTTTTTAACATAAGAGGTAAATATTTTATTTTACATATTTATGTGTATATATATATATATATATCTATATATATATAT
>NC_068990.1:6194493-6197130 GCF_001194135.2 Octopus bimaculoides
TCACAAGATGAATTTTATACAAACAACACAAAAAAAAAGAGAGTGAGAAGTCACATATTAAAGTATTCGTATAGAAAAACTGCTTCCATATTAAAAAAAAAAAGTTTTGCTGAATATATTTCAGCGCATGTTATAGCCAAAAGTGTTTTTGGCTACAACATTCTACAAAATGTGCGCGTGTGTGTGCGTGTGTGCGTGTATGCGCGTATAAAACTTATTTCTGTTTTTACTTAGGTACTAATATATACGTTTTAAAATTCACATTTAATAGATATTTTCCATAATGATTATTGCATAATTCTTTTGTTTTTATTTTCAAATGTGCATGAACTCTTCTCCGGTGTGTCAGAAGATAAATGCAAGAATTTGGGTGCACTTTTCCCAAAATTATGATTCTTATCATCGTGTGTGAAAGATGAACGAAGAACAGTGATTAAAATTGTAAAGAAATATTTATTTACCGTTACTTTAATATATGCCATGCCACGACGGGTAGGTTAGCGTAATGGTATAACAGTTCGTAAAGCACACAAAGTAAAGAAAATTAATTTCGACCTGTATATGTGTGTACACAAACTCATAGTAGTATATAGAGAGAGATATGGTAATGTTACAAAGAAAAGAAAGTGAATTAGTGAAAGTGAGAATGGTGGGACGAAACAACTGCTTCGTTGATGAGTGATCATAGTTGTCTCTTTGTACCTTTTCCTTCAGAGACGGTGTTTTGTTCAGCCGGTCAGCCAGACTCGGTTCTCACTAGCTGACTTTGGCTTACGGAGTTCTTGTTTTTATAATTATCCAAAACCAACCAGAAGGATAGACATATTGTTGAGAACAATAGATTTCGTTGGCGGTTTGTTATCTCTATTCTAGCTTTTGATGGCCTAGAAGAGGAAAGATGTGGCAAGTGGCAAAGACATTATTCTGCTTAGTGAAGGCATCTAGCAAATGTAACTGCTGTCACTCAAAGAGAAACTATTGTTTACCGTGAGAAAAGTGTTGTTGAACTGTTAAGTGAAAATTGGCTATCGAGGATCGAATCCACGCTATGCCTGCATGAAGCCACTAAATTATTATTACTATTATTATTATTATTATTACATATATATATAATACATGTGTTATAATGTGTGAGAGAGAAGAAAAGAGTCTGTGTGACTGCGAGTGTGCATGTATGCTTCCTTGGGATTTATTAATTTTATTAATTTTCCTTTGCAGAATTCAAACCAGTCGCTAACAAAGTGACAAGGCTCTTTTGTTAAAGACGGCTCCAGTGAGTTTCTGGTTATCGGAATTGGTTGGTGTCTGTGCATATATGGGTGTGTTTGGGTATATTCCATGTGTATATGTGATTGTAAGCATACGATCAACCCTAGAGAATCCCCAAGATGTTTTACACATTTTTTGCTAATCGACAGTATTAAAATTCGAGTCAGTTTGCTCTTTTCTTTCCTGAATAACCCCAGCATTTCTAGTTTTTGCGTAGCTCAAGGCACCAAAAATAATAGGCACAAATGAAAACCTATAGCTTGGCTATAGAAGCTGTAGATTTCTCATTAGTTCCACATTGGTATTCTCCTTTTCCGCAATTTCTGACATCCACAAACAGCCAACCTCTACGACACTGCATGATGTTTTCTCTCTGTCCCCCTACAACGCTGTCAGGTTTATCGTGCTTACACCCAGTCGTTATTTATTCTTTATTTGGGTTCTACTGTGCTTTCGATATGGCCGTCAGGACGATTATTCTTGCATATAGCATTGTAGACGGTTTCTGCAACAATCTCTTATCTCAGGGAAGATAGTGTTTTGCGTATAGTTTTGGACAGCTACTGATGAAATAGGTATCTTCCTCGCTGGTATAGCAGAATCGATATTTTCAATCACAACATGGTCTAGAGGCATCCTTATCTCTTTTATTGACTATATAATTAGTAGCTACCTCCTGTTCTTGACTAGCAAAGGCATAACTTTTCTAAGTGAGATAGGATGTACATATCGCAAGTCTGGAAGCGGTTACTATTCCTGTTAATGCATTCTATAGCCTGAGAAATACGTACCCTTGCAGTATTGTACCTCTGCTAGTATTGTATTTCTCTTCCAACTCTCTGTTTATGTGTAAATGCGTGCGTATGTATGCATGCATACAAAGGTTTGGAGATGCACGTATATATGCACGTAAGAAAGAAGGCAAACATATGTGGGGCGAAGTTAAGGTATATAAATAACATTCGTTCTGTAAAGAATATCTTATTCTAAATAAAACTTATATGAGGGAAATAACTCTTGAAGAAGTTATCTTTCTTAGTTCAATCAGCTTTAATGAGCTAGAGTCGAAGTTTACAAGAAATTAAGATTCTCTTTCTCTCCTTCTCTCCCTCTCATATGCATGTTCACGTGTGTGTAAGTACACACACACAATACACATACATGCATATACATACATACATACATACATACATACATACATACATACATACATACATACATACATACATACATACACACAAGGATGCTTGTAAACTATTATATATATATTTGAAACTTATAGAAAAATAAAAGACAAAGATAGGTGTATGAACAACAAGCCGGTGTATTAGTTTGACGTTCGGGAAAGTGGGAAAGTCTTTTACGTTT
>NC_068990.1:6197365-6199196 GCF_001194135.2 Octopus bimaculoides
ATATATAAATATAAAGTAACGGCTATTTGCCAACATAATGTGGCTGTCCCAAAAGGGACGATGCTACTGTTGTTTTAGCCCCAAAAAACATCGTTTCTAGCTGGTTATACGACACACTATCAGTGTCCTTATATTTTCAAACAGGGACCTCAGCTTTCCCATCAAGCGAAACAACATCTGTGCAAATAGCCTTTACTTTAAAGAACTGTTACTGAATGTCTGTCTTTGAGAGATTTAGAAATAATATTTCTATTTTATATGTATGTATGTATGTATGTATGTACGTGCGTATGGCCGCAGTCAAATTACTGAAACAAGTAAAAGAGTAAAAGAGTAAAGAGAGTCAGAAAGAATGAGGCTAGAACATCTTTTAACATATTTCTACTTGGTCACGGTTGAACTGGGATTAAATAACAACAACAACAATTAAAGATATTAATTTATATTAGTTTATTTATATTATTTTTTTTATAAAATGTGAAAAAAAAATGGGGGTTTTTTTTAAATAATATATAGTGAAAGAAATATCAGTCAACAATTAGTTTTTTATAACCAACAAATATACATGTATACTTATATATATACACTTAACAGAGACATAAAGTGTGCGTGTGTGTGGGGGGGGGTGATATACATGCACATACATATCTGCATGTGTGTGATTTTTAAACAATAGATAGAAGTTTAGCAGTGACTTGAGCTTGATAGCTAGACTAAAAAAATTTACTATCTGGAATAAAGCAAATATTTTCATTAACTCAGAAATAATTTTTAAAATAGCAAAAAATAATTGAAAATGATAAAAGAGAATAGAAATACTTAAACATTCTATAACCAAAAAATTCAATGAAGTCAAAGCTTAAGTGCCAAAGGAATTTTACATTAAGGAATGGAACGTACAGTTTCCTGTAAGACAGACCATTTCGTGGTCCCAGAAGACGAAGTGGAAAATGTGTTACCCTGGTGGATGGCAATGGAAATGTGCTGGAACAGCCATCTCCACCCTGATAGTGGTGAGCAGGGATATGGTCCAGGGGCCAAGAACGCCGGTCTCCACTGCCACAGGCTTGACTATGAACCTTAAAATTTATTTTTCATGTCCACATTGATCAGGCTATAACAACAACAAAAACAGTGGACTGTAAATTTCTAAGAGTGTGTGTATATATATTTATATATATTTATATATATATAGGAGGGGCAATAACTCAAAATTTTCAGAAATGTGGGTTAAGTTCCTTGGATTGTTAATTAAAATATTCTTAGTTGATTGTATGTCTACATCGACCAAAGATCGGCGAACAGGGGTAAATTACCCCAAGTGGGGTAAAAATGAAATTCTTGGAGATAATGAGGACTCGTTAGACATAAGTAAAATTACATAAAAAAAAAACAAAAAAACGTGTTCCTTGTTACAACAGAAATTTTTCTTCTGGCAACACTGCATATGTCCAGTGTTATGGACGTGTAAATAGAGTCATATAAATAGATTCAATAAACCTTTTGAATTCAAAGAATCCATGGTTTTCTTTTCCTTTCAAATCAAGGAGATAACGTCGGCGTAAATAAAAATTTATGAAGGGCAGCTCTTCTTTTAAATATTTTATAGGGAAACATAACTGCTTTCTGGATTTTGTTTTTTCTTACCTTTTTTATTTTATAAATATTTCCTCAAAAGTTATCTATATACGAAAGATTAAATTACATAAAATTTCCAAGGTCCATATATGTATACATATAAGTATATTGATATGTCTGCATATACGTGTGTGTGTGTGTGTGTGTGTGTGTGTGTTTATACATATATATATATATATATATATATATACAC
>NC_068990.1:6199657-6205682 GCF_001194135.2 Octopus bimaculoides
GGGCAGCTCTTCTTTTAAATATTTTATAGGGAAACATAACTGCTTTCTGGATTTTGTTTTTTCTTACCTTTTTTATTTTATAAATATTTCCTCAAAAGTTATCTATATACGAAAGATTAAATTACATAAAATTTCCAAGGTCCATATATGTATACATATGTGGACCTTGGAAATTTTATGTAATTTAATGGTTTGTAGATAATTTTTATAGATAACTTTTAAGGAAATATTTATAAAAAAAAAGGTAAGAAAAAAAAACACAGAAAGTAGTTATGTTTCCCTATAAAATATTTAAAAGAAGAGCTGCCCTTCATATGTGTAAATTTATAAATATCCCTATTCCAATATTTCCTATCCAAAATGCCCAATCGTAAATAAAAAGTATATATTCCAGATATAAATATAAATCCTAGTAAGCCATGTCTTTACAGTAACAGTCAAGATGAAGGCAGTGTTAGTACTGTGTCACTGAAGGTTGTTTTAGCAGCAGTACTCATTACTGGATTCAAACCTTCATGAGTACAAGGTTTTAATGCAGGGAATAAGCATGATGGTGTCATTAACAGGTTTGCTTCCTACAATATGGTTTCATCTTCAGTCCTAGACAGCAGCATGCTTAACATCATTCATCAACAGCCTTGAGTCAATAAGAGTCCTGTGAGTGGAATTTGGCACACAGGAAATTTGTGGAAGCCCATCATAAAAATTGTTCTTGGATTGGGGTGGCTGACTAATATGCCATCAAATCTGGCATCACCACCTGACCCTCAGATGCCTTTAGCAGAATCCATTCTTTTTACAAACATTTGAAATAGGTCTACTATCTGAGAATAAGTTGCTTTCCTTTCTACCTTAAAAACTAAAACACATTCCAGAACTCCAAAGTATCACCACACCTTCTCATAGTAGAGTTCTAATGCCATATTTTTTGACATACAAGTCACAACCTAAATTTACAACCAAAAAGGTAGGTCAACTTACACATCAAGACTAAAAATTCTATGTGAAATATAGCAGGATTTGGAAAGAGAATGAGAATGTTTCAACATTTACACTACATAATATGTCAACTTATAAGCCAGAAAATACAGCAGTTAAGAAAGAAATATTGTAGTATGAGCAATTTTAAAATAACAATCACAATATTTTGCTGCATTTACTTCCATTCAAACACTGACATTACCATGAAAGAAACTGTACTGTGTGATACCTTATAACTTATTCTTTCAAGATACTGATTAGCTTGAGAAATACTGCTTTCTTACTCTAGAGGAGGTCTTACACAGGCTTTTCTACTGTAATTATTTGAGCTCAAAATTCAATACCCAAGTAACAAAACCCTAATTAGTCAGAATGTTAGCCATAGCATTTCACTTCTTTGTTTATGGCCCTACTCTAAGTATGTGCTTGTATTGGAACCAAAGAGAGGATTTATACCTTTAGCGGTCAGGGTAATCCTGGATCTGTGAAGTTCCTAGATTGGCCCTAGTTGGAGTTTCTCCTGTATCAGGAGGACTGCATCATTCATGTTATCACATACTTTGTATACTATGTGTACTTTTACTGCATTTCATTATCTTTTCTATTTCTTTCTCCCTATCCGTTATGTAAATCCCCGCACAAATTGTTGTCTCCTTTTGATACTACCCCTCATTTATACCCCTGTGGCTAATAAATAAAATCATCATCATCATCATCATCATCATCATCACCACCACCACCACCACCACCACCACCACCATCACCACCACCACCATCATTATCATTATTTATTTATTTAACTTGGGTTTTGTTGAAAATCTTGTAATCTTGCATGAGTTGTGGACTTGCTACTTGTAGCCATGCTATTTGTTATTTTCAATTATCTAAAGCTTCCCTGATAATTCTGGCCATACCAAAGAGGCAAACATTTTGAAATAGCTCAGCTGGACACTCTATTCCCATTTCTTTTATATTCCTCTCAATAAATTCTGAGACTGTCCCCAAGACCCTAACAACAATCAACATTATCTTCACCTTTTTCATCTCCTATTTAAAAGGATTGCATGTGTCTATTTTTTCACCTTGCTTCTCAATTACTCATGAGGCAAATGAACATTATTATCATTATCATTATTACTTATTTTATCAACCCTGAAAGGGTTGATAAAATAAGTACCAGCCAAATACTGGGATCAAAGTAATCGACCAACCTCTCCTGCTGAATTTCAAGCCCCATGTCAATACTAGAAAGGATTATTATTGTTGTTGTTACTATTATTATAATTAAGGCAGTAGATTGGTAGAATTGTTACAGCATTGCACAAAATGCCTTGCAACATTTGTTCTAGCTCTTAACATTCTGCATTCAAATTCTGCCAAGATCAATTTGCCTTTCATCTTTACAGTAACATGAAGAAGTACTGATCAAATAGCGATGCTTTTATCACCTTACCCTCCCCATAATTTCTGGCCTTGAGCTAGGGCATTTGAAGCCAATAAATGAAAGAATTATTATTAGTTAGCTGACAGAGAAAGAAAATGCCTTTAATCCTTCCAATCTATTCATAGCCCAAAGGTATCTGGAAAGCTTGGTACAATTAATAATGTTGATCAAGATTATGTTGGGGTTTAACCTACATCAATGGTGATACTGTGAATCTCCTATATGGCCAGCATATCAGACACCTTCACAAAACATAGACCACTGCATGTTGCACTGTCTGGGGACTTCATTCCCTGAGGCAGGATATAGAACAATCCATGAAGCTAACTAGGAACATGTCAATAAGATCTTATACGAAAATATAGAGGAGTGAGATTTACTGTATGGAACAAAGACAATCTCAATTAAAATTAGCAAATGTTATTGGCAAGAATGTAGCATGTGTAATTTCAAAGACTCAGCAGTTCCTGGTGCTTTTAACACTTGTAAATTATACATTCCAGTTGCTCAGAGTCGTAGGATACAACTCCACAGGAGAAGCTTTTAAGGGTTAAGCAATTAATAAATTATATCCTTCACCAAAATGAGAAACTGGCCATATGCTTTGGTCAAAAGAAATAATTATACCAATAAAGCAGAACTCCCTAAAATCTTTACTTTGCCCTTGTCATTTTATCTATGTTTAAAGCACATGACTCCTTATCAATATTTTTTTTTAACCTAGAAGAAGTGCCCATGGCTTTTGCAGGCCCTCTAAGACCAGTGAGATTGGTGCCATAATGTTTCTCTTGAGCTACTGCAAGCCAACACCAGCAGGAAACACATGAGGAGGGACTTCCAGGGGACCAATGTTCTAAGAAAATGAATTGGACATAGTGATCAGATTAGAACCTATGAGTGGATACAGCAGGAGTGTGATGAGAGAAGAAAAAAGTAGGTCAGAAATGCCTGAATTGAGGTGACACAACATCAGCCAGCTCTAAGGAGCAGAGGTCAATTATGTCATTAAAACTTAAAACCTTACGACTATCCTCATCATATTATTTACAATACACTGGGATGTCACAATACCTGTTGGATACCACTGTGATAAAGAATGGCAGTGAAGCATTATATGTGAACACATTGCTTGCTGGTGGTTTCCAATATTTCTGTGACCTCATCACCCTATGCCTAAGTTACATAACATTCTCATTGACATTTCATAGTCAACTATTACCTAAATATCATATAAAAACCCACTTTTTTCTGTCAAGGGCTTAAATGCCCCAATATTAGACTACTCTTTTTAGTCAACACAGTGATCGCTTATAAGCTTTAAACTTATAAATATTATTATTTACATAATTTTGACTTTCGTCACGGCTTCTACATGTAATGCAGAAATGCACATATATATATATATATATACATACACACACACACACATAACACATATATACATACATATATATATATATATATATATATATATATATATATATATGAGAGAGAGCCAGAGAGAGAGAAAGAGAGAGTGCTTGCCAAATACACACTGTAACAGTGGTAGCAGGACACACACCAAAATAAACAACCTAAAATATGGCGAGCTTATGAGGGAGCCTCTACATAGTTGTTCAATCAACTAAAGACAACAGTCATAGCTCCTTCAAATCATACACACCCTGCCAGTTTTAAAAATAACAATAAAAATACAAGGACATACTGGATAATTAGCCTGAGATATAAAATTATGCCTGAAAAGATGGGATGGTCAATGCTAGAACGCCTTTTAACATAGCTGAGCTGGATCAGGGCCGACTAAAAATTGAACAAGATGGTGAAAACTTTTACCCTAATGACTGGTACTTTGACTTTTAACACATATCTGTCTTTCATTAAATATTTATCCCATTAATCCTTCTAATATAAATAGCTTTTGTGTTGTTTTGTTGGTTTTGTTCTTTATTTGGTTATTCAATTTCTTTCTTGTTTTGTGTTGAAGTTTCACAAAATAATTCTTTTTAAGACTATTTTGAGAATAAGGAATGCAGTGTAGATATAGATAGCAGGACAAGAAAAAAGAAGATGGTGGATATGAAGGAAATGTGTTATTCATATTTAGCTTTATTCTGTTTGGTATCAAGTTCAAATTCCACTTATGAAACACATTGTGTTCCATAACTTTTGATAGTATGGGAGGGGAATCAATACAATGTGTGAGGTTGAGTGTGTACATTAGCAATGCAAGCAGTATTAATTCAGAATAGCAATCTACATATCATACTTAATGTGGATATACTGTAGAAAGATAAAACACTGCCACTGCAGTATTTGCCTTGAGAAAGCATCTTGTATAGATATATAGTGCTAAAAAGCATCTCATTTATATGTATAGTGTTAAAAAGCACAAGACTTTTCAGCACTATACATATAAATGAGATGCTTTCTCATGATGAATATTGCAGTGTTGTGATTTTCTACTGTATATCCACATTAATATATACAGAATAATACACACACACACACACATACACACACATATACATAAATGTATACCCACCCACTTACAAATGCTTGGCCTTAGATTCTAGTAAAGGAACTTACAATAACAACAAAGGGCAATGGGTTAGCAAAATTAGCAATGAGTTTATCACCCAGTTTTTTGTTGAAATCTCCTCATAATCAATGTAGTTCTTAATTAACCTGGAAATATTCCCTTTTTTCCCATTGAGAGGGAAGGAGGGGCGATATTAAAATTAATTAGCCACTGACACAATGGTATTAATTCCATCAATTGTACATTTTGCCCTACAAGAGACAGACCTTGAGTTTCCACATAAGCAAACATTACAGAAACAGCCAACAGTTACAAGAACACAAAAAGACAATGACAACAAATATAAAACAAGTCTGATAAAAAGAATAAGAAATTCCTAAAATCCACAGCAATCTACTGTCAAAGACTTTCAAAGTCCACACATTGTGTTACTAATTCACGCAGTTTCGGATTTTCCATGGCAGCAGCTATTCGTTCTTTGTCATTTATCTGCCGGTTTACTGAAAATAACAAAAATACGAACTGTGAAAATTGTGAAAAATAATTTTAAAATGGTGTATTATGTGAACACTGGAAACAGTAAAATATATTGCATTAATGTGTATTAGACTAAATGCACAATAGTCCTACAAGTTAAAAGATGTGGTTACTGTATTTTCTGGCAAGATGATGTAGCATGTAGTGTAAACATTGAAACATCATCACTCATCATTGTCTTTCCAAATCCTGCTGCATTTCACATGAAGTTATTTGTCCTCCAAATTCGTCTTGGTATATAAGTTGTCCTGCATTTGTTGGCTGTAAATTTTGGTTCAAATAATTCAAGTTCTATGCTGGAAAATACAGTACAAGAGTTGGCAAGACGAAGGACATCCCAGCATAAAACACGGCCTCAAGACTGGACCAGTTCAGTCACAAGGCTCCACATTTGAACCCACTGTACAACACCTTTATACAAGTATTTTCTACCATAACTTTGGCCGAAGCCTTGTGAATGAAATTTTGTAGACAGAATAGGTGTGAAAGACTATCAGATACCAATATATATATATATATATATA
>NC_068990.1:6206565-6217776 GCF_001194135.2 Octopus bimaculoides
TATATATATATATATATATATGGCTCAGAGGTTGGAGCATCAGGCTCACAATCATGAGGTAATGAGTCTGATCCCTGGACTGGGCTGTGTTGTGTTCTTGAGTAACTCATTTCCACACATTGTAGAAATGAGTTGAGACATCACTGGTGCCAAGCTGTATCAGCTTTTGCTTTTCCCTTGGGTAACATCAGTGGCGTGGAGAGGGGAGGCTGGTCTTCCATAAACAACTTTGCCCAAATTTGTGCCTCGGAGAGTAACTTTCTAGATGCAATCCTATGGTCATATATATATATATATATATATATATATATATATATATATATATATATATATATATGTATATGAATGAAAGTCACAAAAGAAGCCATGTACAGAGAACTGACTTGGATTACGCCAAACGCAGCATAGCAACATGCCATGATGTAGAAATGTTTGTCTATCAGCTAGGGGCTTGAAACGACACATCAAAGTGCATGATGATCAACAAGTGGCTCCTGTTGTTGAGGATAATCATGTATGTAACATTTGTGCCAAAGAGCAGAGGTCACTTGCTGGTCTGAAAAGTCGCACCTGTGCTGCTCACACATGAGACCAATTCTGAAATATTTCAAGCAATATTAATACTTGAGAATGAGGAAGTAACCTTGTCCCCTGTGACCTTCTCCAGCTGAGCATCACTAATCTTGCGGGCTTGTAGGTGATGGTGCCACATAAAAGGCACCCATGCTAGTGCTGTGTAATAGTACCCAGTACACTCTGTAAAATGGTTGGCATTAGGAAGAGCATCCAACCATAAAAACCATGCCAAAACAAACATGGAACCTAAACAGCTATACAGCATTTTTCCCGACATGCTAATGATTCTGCCAGCTTACTGCTTTTATTTTCTCATAGAGTAATAAAAGGATGGATGAAAGACTTCTGTGAGTTAGCTATCAGCACATTTGGGAAAAATTGGCCACTTCTGATCTTCCAAATGGCAAAGAGTGTGAAACATGAGTAAAATGTGTGAAGATAATGACATACAAATAATAAATACAAATCTGTGTGGAATCTTGCAAGTGAGGGATTGACTGGTCACCTGTACAGTCTTTTATTTATGGCTATGACTCAAGAATTCTGAACAGAGACAGGCACTTAGTCACCTACAGTTGACTCTATTCAAATGAAAGCATTCAGGACCAATCAGGTCTCCGGCCTGAAGATACTGCCAAATCTTGATATGCTACTTCTTGCGAAAGTAACTTACGAATCCTGCTTCCTATCTACCCCTATCTAACTAATCTTACCAGTACTAGAAGCCCCACAAAGATCACGGTCTCTGCATAGCTCCATTTCATACCTGATTTAGCAGACTTTTGATCAATAGCATTCTAACCATGACCTTCTCATCTTTTATCCATGTACAGGAAACCAGATACTGCATTATCCAACATATGCATTTCTAAGATGACAGAGTGTGATTCAAAGGAGATTTAGGTGCTGTTTCTAGCATGTTGAGTGACCCTGTAGAAGCTCTCAAAAGCCTGAATAAGGAAACAATACACATGAACCAAACCCTTGGGTGTGTTGGTGACCAACTCTGTGACAATTTCAAAACAAGTGAAATGAATACCAAAAGTGGAAAGAAAGAGCATTACTTACTGTCTTCCTCAATATCATGGCTTCCTTCTTTCACAAAAATGTCCAACTGTTAAAGAAATCATAAATAAAGGAATTAATTTTAAAATGCCAAAGATAAACAGATGAGGCCACAATACCATTTCTATGTTAGTAGTCCACAAATGATACATCATGGATTTTTCAAAAATATAGTAAGTATAAAAGATAAAGACCTCTTTCGGTCATGACTGACCATGGGATTGCACCTAATTCAAACTAAAGTCTGCTCAGCTATGGCTAAAAAGGAGAAGGTGAATCTACTAACCAAATCACATACAAGAATTGCAGTTAGCCAGATCAAGAAGGTACAGGGCTATGAAACAATGTCAACAGTTCACATTCTGCAGTTGGCACTGCACTTTATTGCATTGATGTGACAAAAATCTCAGGCTGGGAATGGCTAACATAGATCAATCAACTAATCAAATATTCAGTAATTTAAATCAGGGAATTTGTTTTTCTATAGTCCTAAAAACTGTCAAACAGTTACTGTCCTGGGTTCAGACATCAAAAGTTTAGTCGACCCAATTAGCCAAACACCTTATCAACCCAGCTATTTGTGATTTTCTTATTCCAACAGAAGGGACTGAGTTAAGAAGAATTATGTGGCTGTGTGGTAAGAAATTTGCTTCCTAACCACATGGTTCTGGGTTCAGTCCCACTGTGTGACACCTTGGGCAGGTGTCTTCTACTATAGACCAAGGCCGACCAAAACCTTGAAAGTGGATATGATAGGCAGAAACTGAAAGAAGCCTGTCATACATGTGTGTTTGTCTGTCTGTCTGTCTCCAGCCACTGCTTGACAACCAGTGTTGAAAGAAGTATAAGAAAAGAAAGATAAAAGGTATCAAGACTATCAACATTGTGTTGTGTTAGTGACAAGATACAGAAGACATTGACTCTTCCGTTGGTAGTTAAACACTTTACTGTCTCATGTGGTGATGACATCCATGTTTTTCATGCAAAAGAAACAATAGAACATGTGGACTTACTTTATGTAGCTCAGGAAAGTCTCTTTGAAGTTTATTTCGCATACATAAACCTTGAACATAGAAAAGAATTTAAAGGAAACTTTTAACAAAATGAGAAAGAGTTATAAAATCTATAAATTTATACAACAAAATATAAATAAAGAACATTTATAAAATGTGGAATTTCCAGGGATGGAAATTTTTAATGTGAAATTAACAAATCTGAAATTCAAAGAACAATTAAGGTTACACTGTTGCACAGAAGCTTATTCATTTTTCATTCTCATCATTACAAATGCAGGGAATCTATGCTTGGCCCATTGATAACATGTAACACACAAGGCTGATGTTAAAAAAGATGCAGGATATAGATCATCACCATCATCCTTGTCTTTACATCCACACTCCATGTTGGCATGGATCGGATGGTCATCAGGGATCGAGTCAGTTCTTATTTGGAATTACTGCCCTCTTAGACAGGTCAGAATATTACATCTTGCTCATATGTTATATTTTGTCATGGTTTCAAAAGCTGGATACCCTTCCAAACACCAATCCCTTTCCAGGGTGTACCAGATGCATTTTATCATGATACCTGCTCTAGAAAGATTATCAAGTCTTTGATAACAGATCATCATCATCATCATCATCATCATCGTTTAACATCCGCTTTCCATGCTAGCATGGGTTGGACGATTTGACCGAGGACTGGTGAACCGGATGGCTGCACCAGTGGTGGATTGGACAAAATGACTTACAGTAATTTTTCTGTTTCTTTACATTTTATCCTGCAAAATTCAACTTTGCCTTTCATCTTTCCAAGGTTAATAAAACAAAATATTAGTCAAGTATTGGGCTTGATTTAATTGACTAAGCCCCGCCCTCAAATTTATGGTCTTGTGCCCAAGTTAGAAATTATTATTGTTGTTGTATTTTTGCTTGATATGTATCAATTCGTGTTACTGTAGTTTCAGCTGCATTCTACATTTCAAAGTATTTTTTTTATAAAGAGAGAAAATTTTATTGAACTGAATCAAAATGAACTCAAGAGAAGAAATATCTCCAAACAGTTATTGAAACCAGATTACAATCTCAATTTGCTTTCTCTCACAAACAGTCTAAATGTTGATATGCATCCAGTGATTTATTACAAAAAATATACCCACCTGATATAATGAATAGTTAATTGTAAGACTGTAGTATTTTTCAAGAGGCAGCATTCTTTTTATATTCAAAAAGGTTAATTTCAGTTGAACATGCTTTGGCCATTCTTAAATTACAAAAACCAAACCACAGTCCCATATTGTGTTGAAGGAACTTTGTGAAAAGCATGCATATCAAATGTTAATGATGATCTAGCACAATAAAGCATTAGATCTAATGAAGCTGATAATTGATGGTGAAAGGTGGATGACCAGTGGAGCATGAACATTATATGTACAAGCATGAACTACTCCTTTTAGAAATTGAAGAGGATGTTAAAAAAGACAGGAGACTCAGTGAACCCATGATGGTATGAAAAAAATGAACAATAAAATGATAATGATGTTGATGATGATGATAATGATGATATTGATGATATCTAAAACATATTGGAAAGAAAAGATGTCAACATACCAATCAGTGAAGCAAGTGTACAATGAGGAACTGTAGGAATAAATTCAATGCGAATCAGAAAACATTGATCTGAAAATCGTTTTACTTCAACTCCTTCCTCAGTCACAACATTCAGTTCCTCAAGGGTTTCGACTTTTTCTGGGTCTTTGATTCCTCGAATGAGATCTGACATGAGAAAAGTAGAGATTCAAAACAGGGAAAATTTGCTATAAAGAAAAGGAATAAAACCAGGTGGAATACAGTATTTCATTTTCAGAATTAATTAAACATGGTCAAAGATTAATTAAACGTGGCCAAGAATTTATTAAATATGGCCAAGAAAGAGTTAAAATGTTTTATGAAATTCAAGGCATGATTTTTTCACATTGCTCATAAACTTATTTCAATATGAGGCAATGACTGGCACTTGTGCCGGTAGCACGTGAAAAGACATTCGAGCAAGGTCGTTGCCAGTGCTGCTAGACTGGCTCCTGTGCAGGTGGCACGTAAAATACACCATTTTGAGCGTGGCCGTTGCCAGTACCGCCTGACTGGCCTTTGTGCCGGTGGCACGTAAAAGCACCCACTACACTCTCTGAGTGGCTGGCGTTAGGAAGGGCATCCAGCTGTAGAAACTTTGCCAGATCAGATTGGAGCCTGGTGTAGCCATCTAGTTCACCAGTCCTCAGTCAAATCGTCCAACCCATGCTAGCATGGAAAGCGGACGTTAAACGATGATGATGAGAAAGCCTATATGTAAATTACTCAACCAGCTACAAATAGCAGTTGTATTTCATTTATATCACATGCTGCTGCCTTAAATAATGGTGGAACACACTGGTTAATGTTATGCTAAATAGTCTACGCCAAGTTGACTTGAGCCAAATATACTGAGTTATAAATCTAACTTAGAGAGAGTAAGGCCCCCCACCATGCTAACTTAAACTGATTATAATACATGATTTCATTTTCTGAATGGAGCCAAAAACCCAAATAAATATATGGAACTTATTTTCAATATTTCAATAAAATACAAAGAAAATTAGTAAGCAAATGAATCAGCAGTTAGAAATATGACTGAATCGTTAACCTGTCGGACAAAACGTTTAGTGGCATTTCGTCCGTCTTTACGTTCTAAGTTCAAATTCCGCTGAGGTCAACATTGCTTTTCATCCCTTGAGGGTTGGGTCGATGAAATAAGTACCAGCCGAGCACAAGGGTCGATGCAATGGATAATCCCCATCTCCCAATGTTTCAGTCCTTGTACCTATAGCAGAAAGGATTATAACTACTATTAGGGCGGCGAGCTGGCAGAATCGTTAGTGCGTCGGACAAAATGATTAGCGGTATTTCGTCTGTCTTTACGTTCTGAGTTCAAATTTCGCCGGGGTCGGCTTTGCCTTTTATCCTTTCGGGGTCGATAAATTAAGTACCAGTTGCATACTGGGTCGACCTAATCGACTGGCCCCCACTCCCCAAAAATTTCGGGCCTTGTACCTCGAATAGAAAAGATTAGCGTTATTTCTTCGGACTCTTTACGTCCTGAGTTCAAACTCCGCCAAGGCCAAGTTTGCCTTTCATCCTTTCGGGATCGATAAAATAAATATTAGTTGAACACTGGGTCGATGTAACTTATCCTTCTCCTCAACATGTACTGCCTTGTGCAAAAATTAGAAATTATACTTTTTTTTTCACCCCAAGAAAATAATTTTCAGGGGGAAATAACTCTCAAAACTTTCGTTTCAGCTAACTTTTTCACAAATCAACTAAATTTTTAAAATAATGAAACAAAGTTGATCAAAATAAATGCCTTAAATAAAAAGGTTACCACCTTTGTTGCAGCCCTCGCCAGATATTATATTGCGCACGAGAGAGCGTGGTGTACATACGTACATACGTACGCGCATACATACATATATACATACATATTGAGAGAGATCGACGAAAAACTGCTAACGACTATTTACACAGTAACAGAAATACTAAAATAGATTGACTCGATCAGAGTTAACCCGTAGTTTATATAGAAATATATGTTTAAGTTCGAAACTTCATCATGCAATTTTCGCTGTCACAGAATATACTTAGTGCCTCTTTTACTTGGCCAACACCATTATTTTGTTGTTGACCCCATCCAATTTGTATTCAAAAACTGTTGTCTACAATATTGAAATGGGTGAGACTTGCGATTTTCAGGAATTTCATTCGGATTCTTATTTAAATTGACCTATAAAAATCACAGCTGGATCGATAAAACGAGTAACCGAACCAAATGATTTCGATCGACGAGAAGAAATTGTACACATACCATCCACCTTCAAACAAGTTCGTGTTTGTCAGTTGTCAGCCATCATCGAGCAAGATCTATGATCAATGATGTGACCATCTGTCTATTTTTCTCTCAGGCAAAGTGTCCCGAGAACTACATTATTCAAATGTCCTTCTTTCTTAACACGGCATGGTGTGGTTTGAGAGATTCGAACAACCCAAATAGAATTCAGCTCGCACAGGATTCGCTGAAATGAATGTGCAGCGAATTTCAATTCGATTTAAAACGCGACTAGTCATTAAAGAAGTAAAATTCTGTTTGTATTTTTAGAATTTCCAAAAAATCAAAAGCAGAAATGACATTTTTTTCCTATAAAATGAATCCAAAAACAAGTGTTCGATAAATGTTTCGGTTAGTTTCAGAATCGCCAAAATTAGAACTTGTTAAGTACTAAAGTGAATTTGAGTTGATCGGAATCTCCTTTAAATCACAATAAAGAAGTATATATTAGACGATATAGACACCGATATAGAAAAAGACGAAACATCCGCGATCGAAGCAGGGATAAAGGCTGTCCCAGCTTGATTCATGGTCTGGGCTGACCTGGGTTAAACAACAATAACATTTGTTGTGTTAAAGTGAAATGTAATGACACTAGCACACTTCATCGCCACCAAAACTTCCGTCGGAGTTAGAAATCCAAAGTTCCTTTTTTTAAGCGCGCTCAGAGGCAGGTGCTTCTAGCCTCTACGTAGTTGTTCGATCTGCTACAAAATGTAGTTAAGTCTCCCTTTGGAGACTGGAAAATGCAATATGGGATCTACAGTACATTATGTCCGAAGAAAAGAGGGGATAGTCAAGTCTGAATGTTTTTGATCATAGGTCTGCCTATTTGATCAGTCTCAGCTGGAAGATAAACAAGGAGGACTCTTTCTTCGGTTAAGCTCCTAGTTTGCTCTTAATGTAACCGCTAGGCTATCATCAAAAGCGTTCCATCTACGACCAACCCACCTTTTTATCTATTCAGTGTATCTAAGACTACGTTATCTAATGTTTTGTTGTTTTTTTAAAGATGGTAATGCTTGATTTAAGGGATATATAATTTAGCTGCTATTTCTAATAAGTCGAACGACTACATAGAGACTAGTTTGTTGACTAATGTATTTGAGATGAGAAGGATAAGTAAAATTCAAAGGGCACCAAAAATTTGTGCATTCTCATATATACCCATCTTACGAAAGGTTAAATGAGTCTGCTATAGCATTTAATCCTAAACAAAGAATGGGTTTTGTCACTATTATTAATATTAAGATTCTTCTGTATTACATGACGACGTGTTAGCGTTTTCAAATAAATATAGAATTTCTTTTTGCTAAAATAGTAATATTCGCTTGCGTATAAGCATTTAATTTACAGTATCTAGATATGCGGACGAGGTTAGTGAAAACCGGTAGGATTTGAACGCAGAATGTAAAGTGGAAACAATTCTGGAAAACAGTTGTAACCCTCTACCCGCGCTCCACCAACACAATATGGGTGTAAATAATGTTTAAATTAATAATAAATATTTAATCGCTAATTTAAAACAGCAAAAAATATTTTATAAAAAAAAAGATCGCAGCTAGTTTGGGACGTATGACTGCTTCTTTTATAATTTTTGTAATTAATTAATATACAGAAGAAATTTTTTTAAATACCGAAAACAGTTTCCTTCATAGTTTGCAATTCTTCGTCCACATTCTCATCATCAGTAAGTTCGTTGCTGTCACACATTATAAAATCGTGTCATTGACAGCTACACATAATTCACGGTTCCATTTGTAAAGCACATGCTTTTGTATACATCAACTGATGCAGGAACTCTCAATCGTTGAAGACTGTTTTAGATCAAAGTAAGGTCATCAGTCACAGATGTTAATAGTAAACAAGGCAACCTCTGCGTGGTCGTTCGGTACGCTAGAAATAGCGATCAAGTTTCTATCATAACAACAAACGTACTACTGTCTTTAAACAAGAAGTTACTCACTGGACGATGCAGGGGCCTTCGTTACTAGCAACAAACTTGTCAAGATCACTTATAATTTTGTTCGTTAATTTCCGTAAAAAACTTTTATTTCTGTACAACTCGAGAAAGTGGAAGGTGTACGTACTTGTATATGAAATGGACGTGAGTGTGTGTGCGCGCGCGCGAGAAAGTGAAAGTGAGTGAACGTGTGTTGTCATGTATGCATTCTTTACATGTATGTGTAAGTGGCTCTCTTTCCGTCACTTTCACACACACACACAATGTGTGTGTGAGAGAGAGAGACAGCGAGTGAGTGCCTCTTACACATACATACAAAAAAATACATACATGACAACACACACCTTCACTCACTCACTCTCTCTCTCTCTCTCTCTCTCTCTCTCTCTCTCTCACACACACACACACACATGTCCATTTCATATACACGTACATACATCTTTCACTTTCTCGAGGAGTAAAGAAATTTAAAAAAATTTCCGGAAATTAACAAACAAAATCATATGAGATTTTGACACGTTTACTGCTAGTAACTAAGGAATGCCCAATGCAGTCATAGATACACAAAAACACAGAATGGTCACAGTTGTAACACCTTTTATCATGCTTACCTGATTACAACTGACCTAAACAACAATATTAAGTGTAAACAAACCAAGGAAGAATCCCCTAGAAATAGTAGCCAAATCTCTTAAATCACACCCTAATGACTTAAAAAACAGTCAAGAACATATGGCATAAAATATGACCCACCTGGTAATAATGATGAAGAACCCCAATGGTTTGCAGTGGTAAGATTTTGCTTACCAGAAAGATTTCCTCATTTGTAATTCTATCTCACCAAGTGACTTCTTTGAGAATCTTCTATAACAGTGTTTCTCAACCTTTTTACCCTTGTGTAACCCTTGAAATAAATTACATGTCTCAAGGAACCCCTACACAAAAAAAAATTACATACCATATCTTTCTCATATTTTTTCATCGTAGTTCATGTGGTAAATATCATATATATTTGTTATATTTTTTTTTATAACATAATAGGTTAGATAGGATGATTTCTATATTACAATATTACAATAACCAATAATATGTTGTGTATGTATAGTAATATTACGATCATGAAATTAATATTAGCTTATCTCACACTTTCTTGTGGAACCCTTTGGAACCTTTAGCAGCACCTTAGGGTTCCAGAGAACCCTGGTTGGGAAATGTTGTTCAATAGATATCATCAGTGGGCTGTGTCTAGCATTTTGGTCATTTTTGCCAACATTTTTCCATGTTTCACTGCCATACAGAACCACTGGCAGAACTATTATAGTTTCTGTCATTGGGTGCAAGGCCATACTGGTATGTCACCTTGAACAGAGGAATTGAACAAATTGACCCCGGTACTTAATTTTTAAGTCTGGTACTTATTCTATTGGTCTCTTTTGCCAAACTGTTAAGTTATGGGAACATAAACAAACCAGCAATGGTCTTTTTTATGGCCGGGTTCCAACCTGAGCCAAAGCAAAGGTTGTCAAGCAGTAGATGGGGACAAATGCATGCGCGCGCACACACACACACACACACACACACACACATGAATATATATACACCAGGTTTCCATACAGTTTCCATCTACCAAATCTACTCACAAGGAATTAGTTGGCTATGGGTTATAATAGAAGACACTGGTATCCTGGGTCATGCAGTGAGACTGAACCCAGAATCGTATAGTTGTAAAGCAAGTTCCTTCACCACACAGCCATGCCTGCAGTATATAGCCAAGATCCAAAACAAATACTCAACAGAATATCTTACATAACTGCAAGGTCACAAGGACCTGTGAAAGGTGGGGTTAGCCACTACATCAGTCTTCTGTCTGGAGAGCCAAGGAGAAGCTCGTGAACATCTGATAAGCCTCCATCTCTAAGAAAATACATCATAGCGTCTCAAATTTTGAGAGGATTCATTCCACCGCCACTCAATAAGCCCAAAAGCAGTTATATTCCATCTTGCATGTTTGTCTCAGAGGCCCTGACAGTCATACACTTGTGCAAAGGGGCATAGAGTCTGTTGTAACGTCGGTTCCTCCCACTGGGTTGATGTGTGACTGCCGTTGTACTGTAGTTGCTGTTTCACGCTAGTAGCCACAATAGTTACTAGTTGGCGGATACCGCTGCATTTCTTTGTACCAGAATAGTAATACACTAACTTCTTCTGTCTTACTATCACTAATAGCTCCACCAGACACTGACTAGAACTGTTGACTCTCAACTCTTCAACTCTCTCTTGATGACTGGCTATTGGTCTATTTATAATGGTGGGTTCCTACCACTTTTTACAATATCTATACAACATTTCCCCTTTTAATCATTTTATTTAATAATCAATTTCTTTTATTCACCCCCACCTCCTATATATATATATATTCAATATCATTTCTTCTTAGGGTCTACTTTTAGAAATTCAGTATTCTTCCTTTTCCTTGTACGTGTGGTTTTGACTTCTTGTTATGGTGTTGGAAGCTGAAAAGTGTCATTTAGCCAAGCCATCGGTATTTCTGCTGTTGGTTAGGGTTAGGGTTGGGGTTTTAGGGCTAGGGTTAGGATTTTAGGGTTAGAGTTAGGGTTAGGGTTAGGGTTAGGGTCACGGTTAGTGTTGGGGAAAAAAACGTCAAAATTGAAGAATTAGGAGGAAGGGGG
>NC_068990.1:6217857-6227110 GCF_001194135.2 Octopus bimaculoides
GGGGGGGGGGGCGGAAGTTATTCCATTTCTCTCGAACATAGTAATGATTCCTCTGTTTATGGCATAATACGAACATAGCAGAAACAAAGTGGCTTCCATTCAAAAACTTAAAACCGGAAAACACTTAGCACGGTGCCCTTGGAAGTGATGGGGAACATCTTTTCAGCATACAAGAATTTTCGAAAAATAATGTTTTCTTTTTACCCACTTTTTACGCACTTAAAAACGATGGGAGAAACCTTTCCGTTAAAAAAATATCTTTTTAACCCCATTTTTATGAATTTCTTAACATGGGTGTTTGAGTGTAACGGAAAAAGTTACCTTCCATGTTTCTTGGTGAAAAAAAAACATCAGTTTTCGAAAAAAAAAATTTTTTTAATAAAAACATGCTCCTCATCATTTCCAAGAGCACCGTGGGAAAAAAAAATCTGAAAAATCTCCGTAAAACGGGGAAATTCCAACTTGTGTGTGCTACCTATCGCTAACGTTCACCATATTTTACTTTCTTTCTTTTTATTTATTCATTTATTTTTGTTCATGGCCAACCCAGCTATTACACTTTTTTATTTCGTATAACCATTTGGGTGCTAAAATCGGAAGTGAAGCTATTCGATTTGCTGACAGTACCAATCACTTCACTGCTATTAACATACCGGAATTTTAAGAAAATGGTAAACATTCAGTGATACACCGTCTACATGCGCAGACTTTTCTGACGAAGTTGTCAACTGTCCACACACGACCAAATTGTTGTATTCTTCATGAAACTGCAATCTATTACTGTGTTCAAACAGTGCCTAAATTCAGAGATATTCTCCAGAAAGATTTTATATTTTAACCCGATAAAAGGGCTTCACGTAAGTGTCTTAAACCTAAAAGAAGCACAAGTAGTTAAATATATGTCTGGTCATAGAGTGACCAATGGTTTCGCATCTATAAAGTGCTTATCTTTATAGACTCTAATGGTAGAGGATAGGCAATTCTTCGGGGGTGGTCTCAGACAGATAAAACTGTTGTTCGGCTATTTCTGTATAAAATGTTTATTTCTTTAATGTTTATTTTTTGCAGCTGAACAGTGAAAAACACGGTCGCGCATACACACATTGTCTTTCATTGCACGGGCGACTTGAACAGTGAAACATACATATAGATACATACACATACATAAATATACATGCTCTATGCTTTCACAAATCGCTTGTTTTACGTATTTTTGTGTATGTATGTGTCTATGTGCATGTATGTATATTTGTGTGTATGGATGTGGAGGCGCAATGGTCTAGTGGTTAGGGCAGCGGGCTCGCGGTTTCGATTCCCAGACCGGGCGTTGTGAGTGTTTATTGAGCAAAAATACCTAAAGCTCTATGAGGCTCCAGCAGGGGATGGTGGCGAACCCTGCTGTACTCTTCCACCACAACTTTCTCTCACTCTTACTTCCTGTTTCTGTTGTGCCTGTAATTCAAAGGGTCAGCCTTGTCACACTGTGTAACGCTGAATATCCCCAAGAACTACGTTAAGGGTACACGTTTCTGTGGAGTGCTCAGCCACTTGCACGTTAATTTCACGGATCAACTGGAACAGTCGATATGTATGGATAGGTGGATGTAGAGGTCTGTGTGTAAGCTGAAAAAGAAACTAAAGAAATTAAAATGTTTTACGGAACTTGCCGAATAGTTTTACGTTTCTGAGACCAACCCCGAATGCCATATATATATGCGTGTGTGTGTGTTATTTTCTGTTGAAAAGTTTCGTATATATATGTGTGTGTGTATGATGTTGCTGTTTAAGTGAAACTAGCCATGCATCTGTGGAGTGATAGTTGTATCATTTGTTACCTTTTGACATTAATCTACTCAATTTTGAAAACTCTTTTTCTCCTTACGAGTCTAGAGACATAACTCGTACCAGAAACATTGTCAAAAATGTACCTATCAAATGTAGTAATACTGGGGGAACGGGTAAGGAATGTGATCTATTGAGCGTTTATAATCGAGTGAAAAAGTACGTGCGTACACAAAAAGCAGAGTATATATATATATCTATATATCTATTTATTTGAAGTAGAAACGTCCTGAATCCACGTTTCCGATCATTCAGCGCTGCGCACACACATACACATATATATACATGAAGTTAATATATGTCGTGTCATAGAGTGACCGATGATTTCGTATCCATAAAGCGCTTAGCGACATAGACGACTTGTCGGATTCCTCCAGTGGCTCCGGGCATATAACCTCTCTTCAAACTGGAAGTAGAAAACCGTTACGGCCAGTTAATTTGTAAACAAACAAAAAAATAATAATAATAATATACAGTCTGATCCTTAAACGGCACGAGTTCTCTCCCTTAGAGTGTGCTCCTGGTTTTTTTTTTTTTTTCAGTTATTTGATCCATTAATGATATATAATTTGTTCCCGGAGACCACTCGTAAAGCAGAGCAATTATTTCCCATAGTAGCAATGTTATAAATCGTAATTCGTTCCCAGAAAAATATTTTACCAATAAAATTTATAATACTCGTAAATAAATGACAATAAAGCAACAGTAGAATGTAAAGAATATTTCATGTAAAGTAAAAAGAATGTCAAGATCATTTATAATAGAGAATAGTATTATTATCATTTTCTGAATCACCTTCACTCGCGCACACCACTTGTAGACGCGACCGCCGATTCACAAGCACTCGTAGACGGACTTGCAGATTTCTTTTTAAAAATTAGGTCTAGATTGTTTGCTTAGAAAAAGCTGGGTTTTTTTCACTCTCTATAAATTTCACAGTAATACACAGAAGCATTTATGATAGTAGAAATTTTTACATTTCGTTCAAAATTTGGATCTTGTACTTAAAAAATAAAACTCATGAACCCAAGGTCTCCCAAAATGAGGTACTACTGTGTGTATATTTATATATTCTTCTGTTATGTGTTTTGGCCCTAGGGCTGTGGCCATGATGGGACATATATATATATATATATATATATATATATATATATATATATATATATATATATATATATATATATATATATATATATCACTTATTTCAAAGCTAATGTTGGCTTCAACAGGGCATGAAAACAAAAGTAAATAAAGATTCTTTATGGAAATTGCCGAACAAATCAAACTGGGAATTTTGATAGACTTGCTACTTCAATTGAAGGATTGCCAAAGTGTGTTCACAAAATAATTATCAAAAATTTCATTCAAGGGAAAAGTAATTAACCAGTTTATCATCTTTGGATATACAAGGAACCTATGATATTATTAATTGAATTAACTATCGTCAATGATAACATAGATGTATTACTATAGTCTATAGTAATGTAATTAAAACATTAACTAAAGTCTATAATAGCGTTATACATGACAATGGTACGACAACAAAAGAATGAAAGAGACCTCGATATTATGTAAATAGAGGAATTTATCTGTAAATGTAATATGTGACAATTATTTGATAGCCATGATAAAACTCTGAGTTTCAGATGTTGGGGCAGAAACCCGCACCAGCATCTCTTCGGTTATCAAGCTATTTTCATAGCATTTTTTGATGGCCCGATAACTGAAGAGATGCCGGTGCAGGTTTCCGCCCCGACATCCGAAACTCAGAGTTTTATCATGGCTACCAATTAATTGTCATATTTTATTTACATATATATATATAAATAATGTATTAATGTATGTGTGTCTGTGTGAGAGTTGGCCAAGCCATGCACAGGATGCTGTCAATGAAGTGAAAGTCAACACTGAGCATAGCAATGAATTTAATGTGCAGGTAGGAGTTCACCAAGGCTCAGTTCTTAGCCCCCTTTTGTTTATCATAGTCTTCTAACAGACTATAGAACCTGATGTGGCCCACTGACCTTGCCAACTCCTTTCAAGCTGTCCAACCCATGCCAGCATGGAAAATGGACATTAAATGATGATGATGATGATGATGAATTTCTAACATATTAAGTATCCTCTATATTATATATATTTTCTCTATTATTTCAGAATATCAGATGACATTGATAGAGCAGAATCTTTAATTTGTCATCTTTTAAAGACTAAAGGAAGATGTTGCAGAGAACTGTTTACATAGATATATGGTAAATTACTGAGAAATATTTCTGCTTTGAATTTAATACCAACATTTCTCTTCTGTGCCTGGCATGTGTATAAGAAGATTTTGAATTATAATTAAACTCGGAAAAATTTACAAAGGAGTTTACATCTTCTAATGTCAACAAAGATCACAGCTGATGGAAATATATGAGTAGAAATATCTCCAGCAACATAAAAATATGTGAGTGGGAATAAATTACAGAAAAGTGGATTATATGTGAAACTTCAAGGATCATTTTCTTTTCTATGAAGAGATGCAGTTGGGAGATAAGCAAGTTATTATACCATTGTAAAAATGTCAGTGTCTCAAAAAAAGGTTACCTTAACTTTTCACAAACACATCTATACTGGAGAGCAGCCATATTATTGTGATATCTGTGGTAAGTCATTCTCTCACAGAAATGCTTCAACTGCTCACAAATATAGTCATACAAAAGATAGGCCATATCACTGTGATATCTGTAGTAAATCTTTCTCTCAAAAAGGTCACTTAACTACTCACAAACGTATTCACAGTGGGGAGAAGCCATATCACTGTGATATTTGTGGTAAAACATTCTCTGGAAGTGGTGATTTAAATAAACACAAACGTATTCATACAGGAGAGAAACCATATCCCTGTGATATCTGTGGTAAATCATTCTCTATAGGAAATAGTTTAATTAAACACAAACGTATTCATACAGGAGAAAAACCATACCACTGTGATATCTGTGGTGAATCATTCTCTGAAACTAGTCCTTTGACTAAACACAAACGCATTCATACAGGAGAGAAACCATATCACTGTGATATCTGTGGTAAATTGTTCTCTGAAAATGGTCATTTAACTAAACACAAACGTGTCCATACAGGAGAGAAACCATATCACTGTGATATTTGTGGTAAATCATTCTCTGGAAGTAGTAACCTGACTACTCATAAACGTATTCATACTGGAGAGAAGCCATATCACTGTGATACTTGTGGTAGATCATTCTCTGAGAGTAGCCACTTAACTGCTCACAAGCGTATTCATACAGGAGAGAAGCCATACCATTGTGATATCTGTGGTAAATCATTCTCTCAGAATAATCAATTGCTCACTCACAAACGTATTCATACAGGTGAGAAACCATTTCACTGCAATATCTGTGGAAAATCATTTGCTGAAAACGGTCATGTAACTAAACACAAACGTATTCATACTGGAGAGAAGCCATATCACTGTGATACTTGTGGTAAATCATTCTCTGTAAGTAGCCACCTGACTGAACACAAGCATATTCATACAGGAGAGAAGCCATACCATTGTGATATCTGTGGAAAATCATTCTCCCGTGGAAATACCTTAACTTCTCACAAACGTATCCATACAGGTGAGAAGCCGTACCACTGTGATATATGTGGAAAATCATTCTCTGGAAGTAGTCAATTGTTTAAGCACAAACATACTCACACAGGAGAGAAACCATATCAGTGTGATATCTGTGGTAAATCATTCTCTCAAAATGGTGTCTTAACTAAACACAAACGTACTCATACAGGGGAGAAGCCATATCACTGTGATATCTGTGGTAAATCATTTTCTCGAAATGATCAAGTAACTTCTCACAGACGTATTCATACAGGAGAGAAACCATATCATTGTGATGTCTGTGGTAAATCATTCTCTGCAGGAAGTAGCTTAACTAAACACAAACATATTCATACAGGAGAAAAGCCATATTGCTGTGATATCTGTGGAAAATCATTCTCTGAAAATGGTGTCTTGACTAAACACAAGCGTACGCATACAGGGGAGAAACCATATCACTGTGATATCTGTGATAAATCATTCTCTCAAAAAAGTCACTTAACTATGCATTTATTTATTCATACAACTGAGTAAACTGTATCAATGTCAAAACTTGGATCATGGTAAATGCAGCGCAACACATGGCGCATAAACTGATTTTTGTCAATGAAATTTTTCTTTTGATCATTTTATTTGCTCAACAAAAGTATCAGTATTCATAAAACCAGTATTGATACTATATCAAGAAGATGAAAGTACATACATCTTATACAGTATTTTTCATTCACAGATTTTGTTGATCAAATGTATTATTTTTTTTCTTCTATATATTAAGTAATTTTATGAATATTGATACCTTACCATATTCATAAAATTGCTAGGTATACTAACTAAAAAGAAAATTTACCATGAATTCATTATATAGAAAAGTAGATATAACAGTGTGATAACTGTCCAACACTATATCATATAAACCACAACTGTATCTTCATTGGTGAGGTATATTACCACTCTGACATTTTCAATAAAAAACATTCTTTCAAAGACTCATATATTCCATCTAACATATTTCCAGAAGGGAGAAAAGATAATATTGGTTTATTTGAAATTGTGGGACATTCAGTGAGAAATGTCTTGGATAGTATCACTACATTTTTATGTTAGAAATACACAATATAAATGAAAATATTTCACACCAGAAATAGATATACATGCAATATCTGATATACAGGGTGTCCACAAAGTCTGGGTACATAGGGATTAACACATACTTCAAGAAATTATTATTTCTTAAATTTAATTGTTTATGTTATGATTTTATTTACTCCATGTACCCACATGGGGATTAACACATACTTCAAGAAATTATTATTTCTTAAATTTAATTGTTTATGTTATGATTTTATTTACTCCATGTACCCAGACCTTGTGGACACCCTATATAACATCTTAACATTTGTGGATTGTTGAAAAGCCTGAAGTTGCAATCTTCATCCAGGAAAAATATCCCTTTATAGACATATTGCATTAAGAAACACAATATTCTTCAGTGCCAGGCAAAAATGAAGTAGTTATAAAAGTAACCATAAGAGCAACAGAGGCACCACTTTTGTGGCTGGTCAATATCGTGTATTTATTACTTCTAAAACAAGGTTGAATCGGCCAGTCTAAAATATACGGAAACAGTGTGTAACCAACACACTGATTTGCAATGACACTGCTCAAGCTGAATGAAATTCATGAATACATAACATTGACAAGCTGCAAAGATTTTGCTCTAGAGCTGATTCTATTGTATAATTCAAATTTTATTCAGCCTAAGTGGTATCATTGCAAGCAAGTGTATTGTTTATGCACTGTCTCTATATACTTCAGACTGGCCACTTCAACCTCATTTCAGAAGTGACTTGTGTACATGGCATTGACAAACCACATCACATTTATTGTCGTTTCTGGAGCAATTTCGTTCTGTCTAGCTCTGTAGTATGTGTTTTTTGATGACTATAAAGGGATTTTTTTCCTGGACAAAAATTATAGCTTCAGGTTTTTCAATGATACACATACATTAAATGTATTATATAGATAAAGATTTTACTCTGGAGTTACTTTTGTTGCATAATTAGAATAATATATATATATATTATATGATACACACACACACACCATAGAAAGACAGAATGGACACGTGGGATAGAGTTGCTGAAGAGGTCACAGGATGTGTAACAAAAGATTTCAGACAAAGGACACTAAAATAACAGTAATAAAGCTAAAGTGAAGAATGAATATATAGTGCATGTGTTTGTTTGGTTAAAAAAAAAGACCAAAATATAGCAACACACACACACACACACACACACACACACACACACACACACACATGATGGGTTCTCTCGTGTTTGCAAAGAATTTTACTTTTTTTTGTTTTTTTACTCCACATTTTAGTGTTTGTGTTTTTCATCAGACCCTAGACTTGCTTTGTTTTTATAAAACAGGCTGCATCTTTCACACACAAAACATTCTTTTCTACTCTCGGCACAAGGCCTGAAATTTTGGGGGAGGTGGGGCCAGTTGATTAGATCGACCCCAATATGCAATTGGTACTTAATTTATCGACCCCAAAAGGATGAAAGGCTATGTCAACCTAGGCAGAATTTGAACTCAGAACGTAAAGACAGACGAAATCCCACTAAGCATTTCACCTGGGGTGCTAATGTTTCAGCCAGCTTGCTGCCTTTCACACACAAAACATTGAAAGGAAACTACATTCTTTTGACCTTGCCTTAGATCACGTGGCTGCTCAATCTTTGTGTTAACATGGCTCCTGATGCCATTTTGACAAATTTTCCTCAGTAGCACATTCCTTAAACTCTGATATTTTTCTTCAGCTTATCTTTGTATCTAAGGTCTTCCTACATTTTGCACTCCCATTTGAAGTTGGCCATATGTGAAAATTTTCGGCAGTCTTTCACCATTCACCCTAGAAACATGACCAGCCCATCTTGAGACTGCATCAAAGAAGGTCTCTTTTCTTTGTATATCATATGAAACAATTGTTCATTAGAAACTTTGTCCTTCCATGTGAAACCACAGTTATTTCTAAGACATCTTTTGTGGAAAGTATTGAACTGTGTGATATGATGTTTATATGGTGTCCACAATTCAGACCTGTACAGAAATGTTGAGGCAACAACTGCATGGTAAACTAAGATTTTGCTTTTCAAACTCAATCCTCTCCTTATTCACAGCTTTTCAAGGACATCACTATCTCTGGTGATCCTATTTACTTTTTTTTTTTTATCTAAAGAAACACTAGAAATGATTTTACTTCCTAAATATGTGAAGGACTTCATATACATTAGCAGCTTCTTGTCTACAAGAAGTTCATGTGGTAGTGCATTGTATTGAGGCCTACATAGTGTTATACCTCTTCTTTGGATAGATGTTGGTTGTGGCTAGTGTATGACTTATGTCCTTTTCACATTTATTGTTAGGCCAAATGCTTAACTAGCAAGTTAGTTTTTGTTTGTGGCAGATGTTCAGGTGCAATAAAGACTGCAAACAAACAGGAAACAACTTCTATCTCATTCCAGGGTGAAAAACTAGAGGTAGTCGATAGCTTCCGCTATCTGGGCGACCAAGTTAGTAGTGGGGGTGGGTGCGCTGAAAGTGTAGCTGCTAGAATAAGAATAGCCTGGGCAAAGTTTAGAGAGCTCTTACCCCTGCTGGCGACAAAGGGACTCTCACTCAGAGTAAAAGGCAGACTGTATGACGCATGCGTACGAACAACCATGCTACATGGCAGTGAAACATGGGCTGTAACTGCTGAGGACATACGTAAGCTCGCAAGGAATGAAGCCAGTATGCTCC
>NC_068990.1:6227632-6231471 GCF_001194135.2 Octopus bimaculoides
GGCACATAAAAGACACCATTTCGAGCGTGGCCGTTTTCGTGCGGGTGACACGTAAAAGCACCCACTACACTCTCTGAGTGGTTGGCGTTAGGAAGGGCATCCAGCTGTAGAAACTCTGCCAAATCAGACTGGAGCCTGGTGTTGCCATCCGGTTTCACCAGTCCTCAGTCAAATCGTCCAACCCATGCTAGCATGGAAAGCGGACGTTAAACGATGATGATGATGAAAACCAACATACAACTTCTTGTGCTTCCCGGAAAGAATTAGCTACTAGAGGCTGCATCACCTGCAAGCAAGAAGTCTTAAAGCATTTTCATCCTAGTAAAGGTCCTCGTTTTAATTCCTTGGTGATTGAAGAGCTCGCCTGATGTTCTAAATTCAAAGAAAACACCATTATGATAGTCCTTGAAGTTATACTATCAGAGAAAAGTAAATAACAAACAAAATGGGTCATTACACACCTCTACCTTGTCTCATTTTTTACATGAACAGGATCTGTTGATGTGCTATCTGACTTAACAGAAGCTTTCATGTTTTTATAACACCAAGCATTTTATTAGGAATCCCAATCTTCTGGCCTCACCACAAAGTATCACAATTTATGGAGTTAAAAACCTTGATTAAGTAAAAAAAATACTATGTTCTCCTGTAGTTTCTCTGCAACCTGCTACAAACAATACATCATGTCTATGGTTCCTCTCTCAGCCTTGAAACCACACAGATTCAGGATAAGCATGATCTACCAGGTGAGTTGTTCTGTTGAGAACAGAATAACTCGGGCTAGGATCTTGCCTTCCACAGAAAGTAGTGATATACCCCAATGGTTATTACGCAGTTGTTTTTTCCCTTTTTTTTTAAAATGAATAATAGACAAGTCTTTAAATTCCTAAGGAACCTTAATTCTTCCAAATCAAAATGAACAAATCTGAAAGTTTATGCACAAGTTCATTACCTCCATATTTGCATACTTCAGTTGGTATTGCATCATCACCAGGTGATTTACCTGATACCATTTGTTTTATAGCTGTTTTAACTTCAGCTGCACATCAAGAATTTAAGACAACAGTGCATTTCTTTCAACATCAAGTGACTGAACATTTATTTGTTTAAGAAATTTTGCACTGTGTCTTCTATGCTTTATCTGAAGTTGAAATGATACCTTACAATACAACAGAGAGTGATCAGATGACCAACATGTGCTATGGACGGAGCGAGTATGGTGAATGTCTCATTGAATACATTTTTTTTGTTACAATGCTGTAAATCAAATGTCATGCTTTTGACCTTGGATGTGTTGAAGTAGTTTTGAACCAGTTAGGTTGTTGAAATATGATGTTGGTGATAAGGAGGTGAAGTTCATTGCCAAAAGAAAGAAGACAAAGTCCAATATCATCAGAGCCAAGAATATTTCAGCTGATTAAGGTTAGGGTAGTAGCACCAGCAAATTTAAGTTTCACTCATCAAACGATCATTTGTCACCTGTAGTAAAGATGTCAGCATGTTTGCTATCTTAGTTCTAATTGCAAAACCAACACCTGAAAAGTTCGGAGCATTTTCTTTTTTTTTTTCCCCTGACCGGAAAAACGTATAACCCTCCCCTTTTTCCTCAGCATGTCCATAATCAAGAAATTGAGTTTCACCTTAATTCTGCTATGTCTGTGTTGTACTCTGTCTCCCAGTAGAGGACATATGCAGCACATTTGCCCATAGGTTTTGTGCTGAACAGCCACCATCTGTGCAGATTACCATCTTAGGTCTACCATGAGTATCTTCTACCTGCCCCCATCATCAGTAGACTTTTGGTAGCACAAGTGTGGCTGTGTGGTAAGAAGCTTGCTTCCCAACTGGGTTCAGTCTCACTGCATGGCACCTTGGGCAAGTGTCTTCTGCTCTAGCTTCAGGCCGATCAAAGCCTTGTGTTAGTAGATTTGGTAGACAGAAATAGGAAATGTCACAAAGGGTCGCATAGTAGCATCGGATCCATTTCTTTGCTCTTCACCGTCATTCATGAGATGTTGAGATTTCTCTTTACACAATACTGGAAAACATTTTCTTTTGTGTGTGTGTGTGTGTGTGTGTGTGTGCATATATTCATAATATATCTAATCATTGGTCGTAATTCATTTTCATTTATGTCTTTTATCATCAAATAATGTTTCCCTACTGAAAAGGAAACAAGTCTTATATTCATTACATTCGTTAGTGTTGTAGGGGAGACAACTTTGTGTTCGTCATTCTTATTTGTTCTTTCCCATAGTCATTATGGGAGGTAACTGCAGTGTGACTAAAAGAATTTTTTTAAATATTCAACATCGTTTAAGACAATTTCTTAAAAAATTTTTTCTAACAATATTTTTTCAGATTTCATGGTTTTATACAAATAAGATTTCTATGATTCTGCAAAATATTGTACACAAATTTAAATATTTTCAGTTCCCTAATTTCTATATAAAAAGTGCTTACATCGTAAAACAAAATTAAAGCATCAGGCTTACATCAGCATCATCATCGTTTAACGTCCGCTTTCCACGCTAGCATGGGTTGGATGATTTGACTGAGGACTGGTTGACCAGGAGGCGACACCAGGCGCCAATCTGATTTGGCAGAGTTTCTACAGCTGGATGCCCTTCCTAACGCCAACCAGTCCGGGAGTGTAGTGGGTGCTTTTACGTACCACCGGCACGAGGGCCAGTCAGGCGGGTACTGGCAACGGCCACGCTCGAAATGGTGTATTTTACATGCCACCTGCACAGGGCCAGTCCAGGGGCACTGGCAACGATCTCGCTCGAATGTCTTACTGGCAAAGGCCACGCTCGAAATGGTGTATTACGTGCCACCTGCACAGGAGCCAGTTCATCGGCACTGGCAGTGATCTCGCTCGAATGTCTTTTCACGTGCCAGGAAGGCAACGTTGGTAACGATCCACGGCCACGTTATACAAGTTATACAATTAAACCATCATGGAGCACTTAGGGTCCTACAAAGAATAATTGAGGAATCTTATCAGTATAATTCTTTGATTTTTTTTACCAGTGTAATACTCTGATAACTCTAAATGCTTTCAGTCTGTTGTTAAGAAAGTCACAGGTATATTTCACACTACACAATTTCAAAGAACTGCAGCTGTTGATTCATCGTATCTTTAGTCTGGTCACAAGTATTTCAGATAGTAAATAATATATATGTACAAATATGTGTGTTGTTAAACAAAGAGAAAGAGAGAAAGATGGGTTAAGTGGAACTAATAGTAGACTATGTAACTGAGTACTTGATTTAAAATATTTCTTCGTTTTAAGATACTTAAGGTGTAGGTAGAAACTCCATAAGATGTACCCAGTGTAAGCTATGGACACATAAGAGGTACAGCAACATCAAAGGAAGATTAACCAGGGCTTTACGTTGTGAACAATGGGTCATGTTTTTCATACTGACACAGACTGCATATATAAACACCTTCCTTTTCCACTTCTCAGGCCACTTGTATTATTTCAGTCTGTCTGGGTTCAACATTTTTTTTGATTAGGGTACAACCTAAAAGGAAAGCAATACTAGTTTACATCATAGCATAGCGTTCAAAATAGTATTTCATTTCTTGTTTAAACAGCGGTACCAATTTGAAATTCACACTCTGCATATATGGCTGTGTGATAAGAAGCTTACTTCCCAACCACATGGTTCCAGGTTTGGTCCCACTGCATGGTATTTTGTGCAAGTGTCTTCTACTATAGCCTTGAGCTGACCAAAGCCTTGTGAGAGTGGATTTTGTAGACAGAAACTGAAAGAAGCCCATTGTATATATATATATATATATATATATATATATATATATATATATATAT
>NC_068990.1:6232476-6234745 GCF_001194135.2 Octopus bimaculoides
TATATATATATATATATATATATATATATATATATATATATATATATATCTAAACATGGCAGGAATAAATGATTATCTTATGAATTTCATTAGCTTACAGCTGTTTCCACTATAAAATGTAGTGGACTCATAGTTGAGTAACACCTTACAGTTTTATCCAAGCCTCAAACATGAAGTGCAATTTATTTGGGAAAACAAAAACATTTAAGCACATGTACAGGAAAACATACACAAGCATGAAGCATGCAGATATACATCTAATATTAAGCAAGCAGCATAACCTTAGCTCCCTCATCCTGTTGAGAATGTTACCTTGATATTTAAGGGTCTCATACAATTCAGCACAATAAGATGCTTAAGTATCAAGGTAACACTCTCAACGAGAGAAATAGGGTTGTGCTCCTTGCATAATATCAGATGTACATTTGCCTACTTCAAGCCTGTTATGTAATATGGATATATTCCCTATATAACCTCTATCCCTACTTACTTCTTCTAATGTTGTGCATAAACTGTAGGAATTCATTGAAAATTATTACCTGGTGGTTTATACCTCCTAGTTAGGAATATTTTATATCTTCATCTCAAGAATGGTAAGATTAAATAATGTAATGTATGACTTCATTGGTATGGTACCATTTTTTTTTATTCCTATTTTTTTTTTGCATTATTTTATCTTATATTCTATCAATTATTCACCATTTATTTATCATATCTTGGTTATTCTATTATCATTAATTATTACATTTAATTAATTAAATGTTACATTAACTGTTGCATTTAATTTCATTTTATTTTATTAATTTTCCTTTCTGATAATTATATCGGCACATTATACAGTGTTATAGTGTAAAAGCAATGCAATATATATGATTTTCAGTGTATGTATATGCATGGAAAATATATGAGAGTATGTATGTACATGTATGTAACAACTGTACCTCTTGTCTGATGTCCTTTCTTTCTTTTATTTTTCCTCTTTTATTGTATGATTGTTTTCCATAACCTAACTTAGATAGATCTGAGGAATTTAATAGGCTTTGAACTTTACTCTTATGGGTCTTACAAGCAACCATTGTATATTCTATGATTCTTCAGATACAAACTTCTTCACTTGCTTTACTATATAACATAGTGAGCTAGTCAACTTAAATTCTCTACCTTACCACTCTGTTTAAAATCACTTACAGATGGTAGATATCTGTCATGATGTAATCTAAGAATTTATCAATAAAACACTACTGAAACAAATGTGAATTTTAAACCCCATTTGTGTTCTTCCCTTCTTTTACACACACACACACACACACACACAAAACTTTTTAAACAATAATATTCATGAAGCAATAAAATCTTACAGCTCCACATTTTTGAAATAAGAATGGCATCTTCTCTTTTCCATTGTGTTGTAAATCTGCAATATTCAGATTTGAAGTACACAGGATGAAATACAGAGAAAAAAACATGTGTTACATCCAGCAAGCTCAAATCAAAGCGAACAGTGAGAAACGAAAAGTAAGAGGGAAAATGTAAATGAGATATTTTTTGACAAAAACAATGACAAATTTTTAACAGACAAAAACAAGTCAATGGTTTACACAGTTTGAAAAATTAAATTTATTCCTTAATATATATTTTGCTACAACTATGAAGGAACAAGATGCACAACTGAGATTACAAATTCTGGTTCCTTTCTTTCAAATATTTCTAATACAAAAAAAAAAAAAAAAAAAAAAAACCCAACAGGAAAGAAAAATGTCAAAACATGGAATGGCGTAATTTTATCAGCATTTTCTTTTATTCCCATTTTTTTTATATTGAAAAAAGAAAAATCCATTGAAGAATTGGAGAACAGAAAATTGCAATATAGAATTATTTATATTAATACCACATAAAGTATTGCAGATAAACAATACCTACACACACACACATATGTATATACACATATATATATACGTATGTACATAGAGCATTACAGAGCACACAATACAAGGTTGTCTGATTGACTGTTGTATACTGAACCTGAAAAAATGCGTTATACTACATGACATTCAAGCCCATATCTACTACACTATCAGAAATGAAACTTATAACAGCTCACATTCAAAAATTCTGTATATATATGTGTGTGTGTGTGTGTGTGTATGTATGTATATATATATATACACATGCATACATACATATATATATACATACATACATACACACACACATATATACACACATATATATATATATATATATATATATATATATATATATATATATA
>NC_068990.1:6234964-6236321 GCF_001194135.2 Octopus bimaculoides
ATATATATATATATATATATATATATATATATATATATATATATATAGACATATACATAAAGACGTTGTGTGTGTCTAAATATATATGTATAAACTGTATGCTATTATACATACATATATATATATACATACACATGTGTGTGTGTATGTATAAAGATAGACAAGGCCAGTTTATGGGATTACCCTGGATTTCACATCCACAAAGCACTTATCTTTATGTGAAACCCAGCATAATCCCATAGACCAGCCTTATCTATCTTTATGCTACACTGCTTTATAACTTAGTGTGCTTCTTTCTCGGACTTGAGATTTACTGACAATATATATGTATATATATACACAAACACACACATGCACAGATATATGAATGGAGCAGTTTTGGTGAAGTATTGTGTGGTATTACTTTGAAGAGATTTGTTGTGTAAAGCAGGAAAAATGCGCGAAGGTACGCAGTAAACTACAAAAGGAAACAAAGTTACAGTTTTACCTTGCATTTCTATATTCTGGGGTTATACTCCAGTAGTCTGCAGTAAATGTGGGGTACCCTACATAGGAAGCACCACCAAGAAATTGCACAGTTGCATAAAAGAACATTTGCACACAGACTACACAGACGCATCAATAGAAAAATACCTAAAGAAGCGCCAGACCCAGGACTTTAGGGTATCCATCAGAGCCACTCAGTGCAATAGAGGCAATCTTGGAATCATGGGGACCTCCTTATCAACAAATTGAGATCAGTCAGTAAGAACAGGAAGGAACTGCATGAAGCGGACTGGTTACCATAGCAACATCAGGCTGTGCATGTCACCTTGCTTCTTCTTCCCCAGCACATCCGAGCAACAACTTTTCCATCCCTCACTTTTTTCAAATGTTCTGAAGAAGCGGGTCATAACCCTGAAATATAGGAATACAAGGTGAAACTGAAACTTGGCTTTGTTTTGTTACCTTTTCCATCTTACTTTGTACCTTCTTGCATTGTTCCAGCTTTAAAAAACAAATCCCTTTAATTAATATATACATACATACATACATACATATATATATATATATATATATATATATATACATATATACATACATACATACATATATATATATATATATACATATATACATACATACATACGTATGTATATATCTATATATATATATATATATATATACGTATCTATATATACACACACACACACACATTTATATTCACATACATACACATTTATATACACACATATCTTTACACACACACATATATATACATACGTTTATATATATATATATACATACGTACATATATATGTATATATACATATGTATATATATATATGTATATACATATGTATATATATATATGTAT
>NC_068990.1:6239500-6247715 GCF_001194135.2 Octopus bimaculoides
TATATATATATATATATATATATATATATATATATATATATATATATATATATATACATACACACACACACACATGCATATGTTTATACATATATGTACACAGACATATATACAGATATATGTACACACACACACACATATATATATATATGTATGTGTGTGTATATGTGTGTGTGTGTGTGTAAGAATTGTGCATGCAAATTGATGAAGAGATAAAAAATTGAAAATGAAAAAAGACTTGAAAAATAAGTCACCCCCACCTGATGCAGCGTTGCATACAGTTGGTTGGACTGAAGAATTATGCACTCATACATACAAAGGTTTTTTTTTTGTTTTCTTGTTTTGATACACAAGTATGTGTATTTATCTACGTCTATCTACATGTACGCCTACTTTGCTTCTAAGTAGTAACTTCAAAAATGCTTAAATGTAGTGCAGGTCTGACAAGTAGCTGCACACCAAGAAATCTGCATTTTTATGTTCTCCCTCCCAGATTGTGCACCATCTACAAAGATACACACACATACCACACATTCACACACTGTTATCACAATACATATAGAGATACCTACTAACACCCTACCCACAACGAAATTTGTGTAAAATATGCCTGGCATAGAAGCATACTAATAAAAAAAAAATTTCATAGCTCAGTATGAAGAACTGGCCATATGAATCCATTTAAAGTGAAACTTATATAGTAAACTATCGCTTTTTTTTTTTGTATTCTTGATTTCTTTTTTGTAATTTTTAAAATTTTATGTCAAGAAACCCAGCTGATGATGGAAACTTCAAGAATGTAACAAGTAGAAGTAACGCTGTGGTGCAGCATCCTTACACCCAATAATACACAAAGAGTAACAAATGTTCCATAAAAAAAAGTGGTCCTTTAAGGATTTTAAGGAGTATGCAATTCCCTCCCACCTATATACTTTTTTTTTTTTTTGTCAAAATTAATATATTTTTCTGTTGAACCAAAATTTTATGTAGACACCAAAGTAGGAAATGAAAAGTATGGAATATGGTAAGAATGTGTGTCTGTATTATATGTATAGACACACACACATAGATGCACACACACATTCATAAGAATTTTATGCACATTTAAAACATTACTATCTTCAACTGGGAACAGTTTATTAATTTCTGATAATGTCTCAGGCTTCCATGTGGCTATGCCATGAGGATGTGTGAGAGTCAAATCTTTCTTTACATCATCAGTAACATAACTACGGTGAAATGGTGACAACTGAGAACTGAAATTAAGTTCTGGTAGATTTTCCAAGAATGGGTTTAATTATGCTTGTCACAACTATGAACAAACATTACAAGATGCTATAACATTTCATCTTGTAATGGTAGCGACTTCAGAATTCCATTTTCTCTACAGATAATAAAAGCATAAATATTAACAAAAACCTCAACAACATTCTGTATCTGAATAAAAACAGCAACTAAAAGTCTTTAATGATATGGTATTATTGCTATTATCAAAAAGTGTACAAGTGGAACAAATGACACAATTTCCCATCTTAGGTAAATCCCCATAGAAGATTCCAGTCAAATTTCATCAGCAGTATTTATTGCCCCTTGCTGCGAACTCTCAAATAAAATGGAAGCAGTTAATCAAGTGGAGAGAAAAGGGGAGGGGCATTGATTGGCAACTGAACAAGATGTAATGGTTTCTTAACTTGAGTTCCCTCAAATGTATAAAAGAAGGAAGTGATGTTTCGTCAATAATAAATCAATTTGATTCATTTTACTCATGATTTAATGTGAACTGTTCCTCAAAGGATGGTTAACACTACTGTCTTTCGGTGATTGGTTGGGGAGACACTTATGGCCATTCGGTGTGATGTAAAATTGCATTGTGATTTTAGCTTACCTGGAGTTAGAGTTTACTACTATTTCATCATAATAAAACAGAAATATGAAATCAAAAGAATAAAACCTAGTGTGGTAAATTTCACCACATACTCTCTCTCCATCCTAAAAAATGGTAGATTCATAACTGTAAGAAATAAATCAAGAAAGGACATATAAAACAAATAATTAGGAAAAACTACTTATGCTGCCTTTTCTTTGCTGAATAAATGATAAAAAATGTTAATATGAAGACGACTGCACAGCTGCAAATAAAATGCTAGAAAGCTGATCCTCATTTGGGTAAAAACAACAAGTGTGTGACGTTTGATTTACAAGAAAAACTAAAGGGAAAATAGAGGGTCATATCAAGAAAGATGACAATTTTTCTGGCCAAGGGTAGCTATTGCATTAAAAAAGAGTCACTTATTCTTTAATAGACACAATAATAACTTTCATAAGCTTTTTGTTTTCTGTTCCTCTTTCACTTATACAAAATGCATATTATATATTTACAAGCATTATATATGTATGTGTGTGTATGTGTGCACACGCACAAACACCCCTCCACCCATATATATATATATATATATATAGAGAGAGAGAGAGAGAGAGAGTTATATATATATATATATATATATATATATATAATTTAAATCATTTTATATGCTATAATCGATTTTAAAGTACAAAGGCAATTTTCTAGACAAGTCTGTTATAACAGATAAGATATTCTTTTAATAAAAAATATTTATACTCTACATCATATATGTACTGAGTTGTTTTTTAAAATCATGAATAACTTATAAATAAATAATTAATGAGTTGAGTACACACACACACATAGAGAGAGGGGGAGAGAGAAAGAGAGATTGCTTTATGCATTATGTTTGTGTGTGCTTGAGTGTTCTTTGGTCTATTACAGACAAGGCCATACTGTAGTGCCATGTGTGCATTGGTAAATATATCTATAAGCTGATGAGTAAATAGGTAACAATAAATAAAAGTTTGTATCCAGCTTCACATATATTTGATTAGGTACTAGCAACATATAGTGAATGTGAAGCAGAGATAATTAGTTAAAAAACAATAGCATGATTTTACATAGGTCAGTAGCAATCTACTGTGAATATGAAGCAGAGGAGATGTTGGTCACATCTTTACCTATACACATACAGTGCTACAGTATGACCTTCGTTGTAATGGCAAAAAGAAACTAAGAAGCACACTCATACATGTCCATCCACAAAGTGTTTACAGAAAATGTTAGAAGTTATACATTTTACATTATATTCTCTGACAGTAATACTGACTTTGGCCCCTTACATTAATGACTGGGCCTTTTTTCAGCATCTATAGAAGTTCACAAGAAACAAAGTGTTTCAAATGCAACCCATGCAATATTCCTGAAACATATATTAAAAACTTCTTTGAATTGTTCACAATATATTTATCTATAATATTAATTCAATTAATTATTGTGATATACAGCAACAAGAATAATGCTATCATTTCTTAGATAATTATAAAATTTCAGATTTACACAGAAAGAGCAATGAAAAAGTTATGAAGTAACTACAATCCAGTTCCAGTTAAGAATTATAGCTGAGTCATGTACTTAGTTATCTGATAATTTTATCTTGGCAATATAGTGCCTGTTAATATAAGGTCTCAGTTTATATTGGTAGAGAAATTAATGCAGACAGTAATGCCTCTCTCAAGAATATTAATAGTATGGGAGAAAAGCTTACAATGAAGAATAGAAACCAAACCAACTTTGTATCTGCAGAATCTTACTTCTAGAGTATTTGTGGTAAAAAAAAATACTATAATAATTATTTTACAAATATATCCAGACACATCTAGATACATAGCAAAATATATTAGTATATAATATATTAATTTATACTATCACCTCCATTTGAAAGCCAAAGCTAAATAGCAGAAGCATATAAGAAATTCAGTGCATGATATATTTGATCTCCTCTGACAAGGAGATCAAAGCAAACCATCATATCAAAGACAGAAAGGATAAGGTGTGTATTTTGATATCCCAAATTTCTCTGATCCAAATATCACTCAGCACTGAAGAATTTATAATGAACAATCAGTGTTTCTATTTAGGCACAAGACCAGTAATTTCTGAGGAAGAGTTTGTTGATACCATTGACTCCCAATACTTGACTGACATTTTATATTATTGACCCCCAGGGGGAATGACAGGCAAGGTTGGTCTTGGTAGGATTTGAATTCAAGATGTATAGAATCAGAAGTAATTCAGGGCATTTTTCCAACACTAACAATTCTGCAAATTCACCATTCTAACAATTATTATTATTATTATTATTATTATTAATAATAATAATAATAATAATAATAATAATAATAATAAGGCATTAAAAAAATCATCAAAGTACTAAATATGATAAAAAGAACATACCAAAGTTTACAAATTTACATATGCTCTCCAAAAATAACCTCACTAAATACAGTGGGCTTTTGCACATAAGATACACTGAATTCAATAATAAAACATCTCAGCACAATACAACTTGTATTGGTTTCAAATTTTGGCACAAGGCCAGCAATTTCAGGGGAGGGGATAAATTGATTACATTGACCTCAGTGCTCAATTGGTAACTTATTTTATCAACCCCAAAAGGAGGAAAAGCAAAGTCGATCTCAACGAAATTTGAACTCTGATCATAGAGTCAGATGAAAAGTCACTAAGCATTTTGTCCAGCATGTTAACGACTCTGGAAGCTCATTGCTTAAACACCACAACTTATATTGAACATACTCTGCATAATTGGCTTTCGAATAAAAGCATTCGCAACAAACAGTAGTAACATTAAAAAATGACAAAACGCATCAAATTAGATATATCACATCAAACATCTCCCCAACCCCTAAAAAATAACAATACTGCAAACAAATTAGGAACATTAATGAGCAGTGAATAATTTGCAAAAATCCATTGAAAATATAATAATAATAATAATAATAATAATAATAATAATAATAATAATGATAATGGCTTCAAATTTTGGTAGAGGGCCATCAGTTTTTGAGGCGTGGGGGAAGTTGACTATTTTGATCCAGTATTTCACTGGTACTTATTTCAACTCCAAAAGGATGAAAGGCAAAGTTGATCTCAGTGGGATTTGAACACAGAAGATAAAGAACAAGAGCAGAAGTACTGCATGCATTTAACCCAATGCTCTAATGATTCTGCCAGCCCACCCCTTTATAACAATTATAATGTTTCTGGCTTTACAACAAGATCATAAATTTGGGGAACAGTGTGACATTGATTAAATTGACTCTTGTTACACATTTTTAATCAATCCCAAAGAAATGAAAGGTAATATCTGTTCAGGTAGGATTTGATCTTAGAATCTATTGGGACATAACTAAATACTACAAGAAATTAAATCTGAAGTTTTACCATTACTGTTACTCCATTGCCCTCTTAACAGTAATTCAAAATCTGACCTGCTAGAAATGGCAGCCAAATCTCCCTTAAATTACAATCTATTTTGGAATGGGATGGACATACTGAGAAATGTGCTTCTCATTAGCAAAAAAAAAAAATGGGGTGGGGAATATGGGATGGTCATGGCTTGAACACTTGTCATCTAAGGTCTGTTCAATCAGTTCTGACCTGGGATTAAATAACAATAATAACAACAAAAAATAACAATAATTTCTTTTGCACAAGGCCAGCAATTTTTTAGGGGGAGTGGGTAAGTCAATAACACTGACCACAGTACTCAGCAGATACTTATTTTATTGACCCTGGAAGTGTGAAAAACAAAGTCAACTTCAGCATCATTTGAACTCAGAACATAAAGAGCTGGAAGAATTCTTCCAGCCTCACCACCATAACAATAACAACAACAATATTTCTTACATAGTTGCAGGTTTATAAAGAAACTGTCACATTATGTTTTCCCCCAAGTATTATGTCAGAGCAGTTATAATTAGTAACTGAAACCAAATCATGGACTCAGTTTACAGAGAAAGTTTTATCACTGTCCACAATAATTAGTTTTGAGAATAGGAATAAAATTAATACCACTAAATAAATAAAACTATCAAAATATATGCTAGTCAACAACTAACAACAGGTAGATGCAACATCAGTAATAACAACAAATGCCTGAAATTTGTAAAAGAAAGAAAACTGCTTTTTATAACATTCATATTTCTGTTAAGGGTATTGGTGATGTACATAAAGTAAAATGCTTCTCACCAAGAATTAAGTATTCATCAAACATCAATTCTCTGGCTCTTGCGATAAACATAAAAGAAAATATTAAAAATGGTATTAAGCATGAACCTGAGATTTTTAAGAAAGAAGAAATGGGTAGATGCAGTGTTTGTTTCTGTCAAGGTTAACTGCTTTATTGGGAAACATCTATTTTACTGACTTTGTGAGAATATACATCATCTCTAAAACACTTGCCAACAATAATATTGATGTTTAATAATATTACTTTCATTTTTAATAAATGTTTCTAATTTAAGCACAAGGCAGGTGATTTTGGGAGACAAGATTTAGATAATATCAACCCCAGATGGGTGTCAGGCAAAGTTTACCTAGGAAGGGTTTGAACTCAGAGCATTTAGAGCTGGAATAAATACAGCAAAGTATTTCTTTTTTTTTTTCTTTTGATAATCTAACAATTCTGCTAATCCACTTCCTGTATTTATGACATAAACAGAAAGCCTGGAATGTGAGGGTAGGGTCAGTTGATTACATCAACCCCAGTAATTGAGTGGCACTTTTATTTTTCATCAACCCCGGAGGAATGAGAAAGCAATGTTGACTTCAGAACATAAAGAGCTAGAACAAATATGACAATGCATTCTGATGCTTTAACCATTCTGTTAACATGTAGTAGTAGTAGTAGTAGTAGTAGTAGTAGTAGTAGTAGTAGTAGTCTATTTCCAGCATGAGTACAAGGCCTGGAATTTGAGGAACTTGGCTAGTACTTTATTTAATTGTTCCTAGAGAGATGAAAGGCAAAGTTGACCTCAAGCAAGACTAATAATAAAAACAACAACAATAATTAGCTTCAGAAACTGTCAACAATAGACAGCTAACTTGATAACTTTCATAATGCAAATTTCAATAAGAATTAATAGATAGAAAAAGAAAATTATTAAATATGTTAAAGGAAGAAAATGGTGGGTTAGTGGGTGGGGGTGGGGGTAAAGCAACTGAATTATTGAAATGATATTTGGAAACAGAAAAATTAATAAAATGAAGCAATTTATGATTCGTTTCTACTAGGCCCAAAGCCTAGTTTGTAAGGAGAGAAGAGACGAGTCAAGTGAGTTCACAAAATTTATTTGTTTTGTTGAATAATAAACAAAGTCTACGTTAAGTAAATCTAAACCCAGAAATGTAAAATAGCAGTGTTTCAATGGCCATAATGTGTATGTGTGAAGGGGGAAGGGTAAGAGTGAGAAAGGAGAGTGAGAAAGGAGAGAGAGAGAGAGAGAGAGAGAGAGAGTTGATTCATTAAATATTGTTAACTTGCAATATTACTGAAATTTTCTTTATTATTGCAATAAGAAATATGCCTATGTTATACATTTAGTTGCATACACACAAATACATATGACAATTGAAATCTGATGTATTTTAATAGATTTGATGAGAATCATACAGATCAATAATAAATACCTTGAGTCGCTAGTATATTGTTATCTGTGATTCTTGAATTGATTGATAGATTGGTCATTTAGTTAATTTCATAACACACCTGCTGTGCAATGATTTGGTTTGTTTATTTAGGTGGAAAATATTTAGGTTGATTATCCTAAATGAAATAATATATATTTTTAAATGTTGATCCTTGTAGTAATTAACATTTAGTTCGTGGTTATAAAACAGAAAACCGTATAAATAATATAAAACAATAACAAAGTTTTCAAAAATAATTTCATCCATCTATCTGATCTAAAATTATATTAATTATTTTACCAATTCCGAAAGAATGAAAGACAAAACTGAACCGTCAGCGTAGCTCTGAAGGGTCACAGTAACAGTAAACTATCTGATTTATCTTAACTGTGTTGTTAATATTAACAATAATCATATGATCATGATGATGATTGTTCAACAAGTTTCTGGAGTCGATATCATCAGTGTTGGGTACATATTTCATCAACCTCCAGAAAGATGAAAGGCAAAGTTGAAGACAAAATTTTATCTAAGATATAAACTTACATAACTAAAAGTAGCCACACACACACACACACACGTGTGTGTGTGTGTGTGTGTGTGTGTGTGTGTGTGTGTGTGTGTGTGTGTGTGTGTGTGTGTGTGTGTGTGTGTGTG